>NC_082709.1:65918084-66130584 GCF_030144855.1 Hypanus sabinus | reverse complement strand
AAGGTAACAAAACTATTAAAGAGGAGATTCACCAGTATCTTGTACAGTTGCAGCATAACCTTCCTGCTCTTAAATTCAATCCCTCCAGCAATGAAGGCCAGCATTCCATTTGCCTTCTTGACAGCCTGCTGCACCTGCAAACCAACCTTTTGTGATTCATGCACAAGCACTCCCAAGTCCCTCTGTACAACAGCATGGTGCAATCTTTCACTATTTAAATAAAAATCTGATCTTCTGTTTTTTTCCTTCCAAAATAATAATAATGGTGCATAGTCCCCTGAAGGTGGAATCTCATGTGGATAGGGTGATGAAGAAAGTTTTTGGTATGCTGGCCTTTATAAATCAGAGCATTGAGTATAGGAGTTGAGATGTAATGTTAAAATTGTACAAGGCATTGGTAAGGCTGAATTTGGAGTATTGTGTACAGTTCTGGTCACCGAATTATAGGAAAGATATCAACAAAATAGAGAGAGTACAGAGAAGATTTACTAGGATGTTACCTGGGTTTCAGCACCTAAGTTACAGGGAAAGGCTGAACAAGTTAGGTCTTTATTCTTTGGAGCGTAGAAGGTTGAGGAGGGACTTGATAGAGGCATTTAAAATTATGAGGGGGATAGATCGAGTTGACATGGATAGGCTTTTTCCATTGAGAGCAGGGGAGATTCAAACAAGAGGACATGATTTGAGAGTTAGGGGGCAAAAGTTTAAGGGTAACATGAGGGGGAATTTCTTTACTCAGAGAGTGGTAGCTGTGTGGAATGAGCTTCCAGTAGAAGTGGTAGAGGCAGGTTCAGTATTGTCATTTAAAGTAAAATTGGATAGGTATATGGACAGAAAAGGAATGGAGGGTTATGGGCTGAGTGTGGTCCAGTGGGACTAGGTGAGTGTAAGCGTCAGCACGGACTAGAAGGGCCGAGATGGCCTGTTTCCGTGCTGTGATTGCTATATGGTTATAAGTGGATAGCTTTACATTTACCATCATTATAGTCCATTTGCCAAGCCATTGCCCTCTCATTTAACCTGTCCATATCTTTCTGCTGAATTTCCACATCTTCTGCACAATTTGCTTTTCCACTAAATTTGTTTATCAGCAAACTTAGATACGTTACACTCGATCCTCTCTTCCAAATCAATCAAGTATATTGTGACAGTTGCAGGTCCAGCATATGTCATTCCATTCACCAGTGATGGCCAACAAGAGAAACCGCACCCCCCCCCCCCCCCCATTTATCCCAACTCTCTGGGTTTGCCAATCCTTTATCCATGCCAATACACTATCCCCAACTCCATGTTTCCTTCTCTAATCCAGTGAGGCAAAAGACTATGCAAGACGAGACATTAGTACAAAAAAGGTCACATTCTGGGGCAAGTCCATGGTACGGAAAGGGCAGTCCTTTCTGCTCTGTTGCTGAGGTAGGATTACAGTTGTGCAGGTCGGTTCAAGAACCTGATGGTTGTAGGAAAGTAGCTATTTCTGAACCCCGAGGTGAGGGATTCATGTTTCTTAACTTCCTACCTGATAGTAGTGGTGAGAAGGCATGACCCAAATGGTGGGGATCTTTGATGTGATGATGGATACTGCCTTCTTGAGGCAGAGTCTCATCTAACCAGATTTACCTTCCAATGTATGGACACTCCTGAATGACACTGGGTCTCCTCTTTCCCCAGCGTATCCCCTTGCATAGGTGGCTGGTGGTAGAACGATGGGGATACTAATGACTGTGTGGTAGAGAGGGAAATAAGTGGGGGAATGTCAGTGCCTTGGGAAATTGAAGTCTTTTCTACTTCAGCACTGTTTATCATAGCGGCAAAGGGCAGATCGACTTGATAAAGTGTGGAGCAGAGAATTAAAGTCACAGGTTTGGGGTTACTGTTACTCATTCTGTAGAGGTGTCTTGTAAAGCGGACGCTAAACTCCATTTGTCCTCACCAGCATGGAAGAGCCCTGTGGGAGCAACATTGGATGGAATGCAGATCTATCACTGTTTTACCTGGAGAAAGGGTGTGGTCAGTGAGAAGGGCAGAGATGAAAGGCTATCTCCTTTGATTACACAGGCAGTGCAATGGGAAGGTGTTTGGGTGCTGTTGATGAATGAGAAGTGACTCTGAAAGTCCAGATTTTGGGATATTCAGATAAACGACATTCCCTGTTATCTGTCCCGCAAGTTACACCCTCAGAGACTTCTAATTCACTTTGTTAAAGACTATCCTCTTCCATTAAGGAATGTCATCTAATTACATTGTGGTCTTTTGGTGTCTTATTGATAACTCTCCAATGTTGTATTGGGTGTAAAATTGTTATCTTCCTTGTAGTTTAACTTTCTTATGCATGTCTGTATTTTTATCTGAAAACATATATCAATGGAATTGTTCAGTGCATTTTGCTGTAATTGCAGTACGGCTGTTATGTATTTTTCTAGAAACTTCTTACTCTACAGTAGCAGGTGTTGTGCTACTTGAACCTGGCTATTTTATCGGTTAATTGTATCACTAAAATTTTTCTTATCTCTAGTCTGAGTATTGCTTTTTCCTTTGTCTTTCCTTTGCTCTCCTAGCTGTTTCTTGTTCATTTTTCATTCTTATATCGTTTAATAAAACAGACATAAGCAACAGGTTTTATGCATCACTTTTGCCATCCAAAGAACCTTTGGAGATGATTAGAATGTGAAAAGAATACAAAAATGGGATTAATGTAGAATTGGTGGTTTGATGGTCAGCACAGACTCGGTGGGCCAAAGGGCCTGTTTCTGCGGTTGTGGGTGTGAACGGGGAGGCATCCCGGCTGCTGATGAAGAATGAACAAAGGACAGTGGCATTCGGCAGAAGTCAGATGATTCTGCTGATGGATGACAGGCTCCATTAACATTCAGCACGGGTCAGAACAGTGTAGATTCCTTAAACATCTGATGAGAAACAACAAGCTTCTTTAAAAGGATCAATATTCTATTTATAGTGTGGCCTGAAAAGACCAGTGCACTTCTTTCTGGTTTTCATGATATCCAGGCCTGTTGTTAGCACAGCCCTTCAGAAATGAGGGCCTCTATGTTGCTGTAGCATCTCTGTTGTGTTTCTACTACTGTATTGTAGGAAATGTCATTGTCAGTCTTGACCCAGCTGCAGGGAATAGTTGGGTTGGAAAGCAAAAGAGAAGAACACAAACTGCCAATGCTGGCAATCGAGTAAGTAAAATCAAAAAGAAAAGTTGGACATAATTAGCAAGTCAGTTTGCATCTGTGGTTGGAGAAATAGAGTCAAAGTTTCTGTTCAATGGGCATTCATCAGAAGAGGAAAACAACAAGATAATGGTTTATCCTAGAACATGAATGAATGAGAAACCTCCTCCTCCTCTTTCAGAGGACAATACCGATAATCTGTTCAGAATTCCTGGTGACCGGCTTCCAACTCACAGAGCAGTGCTAATGAGTAGAGCTGAAGGTGCAGGGTACAAGCAGGGGTGTACGGCCAGAGGTGTGGGTTGGAGTTGGGGTGTTGACTGTGGGATGGATGTACAGCCGGGGGTGGGGCTGCAGTCCAGAACATCAAAAATTCAGCACCACCGAAGTCCCAAGAGAGGTGGGTTTTGGGAATTTAACTGCTGTGAGATACTGCAAGCTTCTGTCATTCCAGATTGAGAATGTGAGGAGCAGGATGTGCAGTGGGTAGAGGCACTGCAGGACAGTGCTGGAGAACCCGGTTTGATCCTGACCTTGGGTGCTGTACTTGTGGAGTTGCCCAAAGACTCTTTTGCCATTTTCTATAGTTGACAACAGCCTAATTCATGAAGAACCTGAACGTAGAATATTACAGCACAGTGCAGGCTCTTTGGCCCATGATATTGTGCTACACTTTTAACCTAGTCTAAGATCAATCCCTCCTACATACCCACCATTTCCACCTTGGGAAAGAGTCTCTGGCTTTCCGTTTGATCTAGGCCTCTCATCATTTTGTATACTTCTGACAAATCATTTCTCATCCTCCTCTCCAGAGAGAACAGCCCTAGCTATCCTCTGCTTTTCTCCCTCCACAAATGTTGCCTGACTCACTGAATGCCCCTTGTCTTCTCTACTCCTAACTCAGATTGACAGCATCTGTAGGGTTTGGTGTTTAGCTTTATCTGATGTATCTGGTTTGACCCCCTTCCTGTGCCATGCTCAGGTCAACATGGAGTCATTCAGCACAGGACAGGCCAGTTGTCCCACTGAGTCCAGATCAAACATTTAATACAGATCCTACCCCAATCCCAATTCCCATCAACTTCACCCCAGATTCCACCACTCACCTACACACCAGTGCCAATTTACTGTGACTAATTAACTCTCTAACCAGCACATCTTTGGGGTGTGGGAGGGAACCAGAGTCCCTGCAAGAACCGACAAACTCCACACGGACAGCACCCGAGGTCAGGATCGAACCCAAGTCACCGGCACTGAGAGACAATGGCTCTACCAGCTTTGTCACTATAAATGTTGGTGGAGCTAAGGTTGAAAATAGAAATTAATTTTCTACTTCTCCTCTTCTGCATACATCATCCTGAAAATGTGACTTTTTTTCATTTGCTGCCCAGCTCACTGTGTATTACACGGGCCAGAAAAGGCAGTTTTCATCAAAATTAATTCAATACATCAGCCCATTTAGGAGTAATCAATTATCTTGAGTTGTGTTTAAGAATAAACAGACTCTTCTTACACAATACTTCTAGATCTATTTGAAAGGTTCAGGGTATTAGATTCATAATCGACCATTCTCAGGACATCCTTAAACTGGAAGATTCACTTTGCTACAGAGAAAGTCTTTTGTGACAGACTTTCCTCTTATCAAACATGTTATGTCTGTGCAACTCCTGGCTGAGTTTGAAACTGGGGTAGATTGCTGGGTTAAGGAAGTTTTAAGGCTGTGCGGGATTAAGGGAGTAGTTTTATAAAATGCAAGAACCTGAATTTCTATGGCAATAGAGTTACCCATCAGGGAAACAGGCCTTGTGGTCCAACTTGCCCATGGTGACCACGTTATCTACCTGAGTTAATCTATTTGCCTGTATTTAGTTCATAAATCTTGCTACCCATGAACCTGCCCAGATGTCTTTATACATTGCAAGTAATACTTGCTCCACAAATGCATTGCCATATTAGCTGGCTGCTTCACAGCCTGGAATGAGAACACCAATTTCCTTGAACGGAAAATCCTGCAAAGGGTAAAGGATATGGCCCAGTCCATCACGGGTAAAGCCCTCCCCGCCATTGAGCACATCTACATGGAGTGTTGTTGTAGGAAAGCAACACCATCATCAAGGAGCCCACCACCCATGTCATGCTCTTTTCTCACTGCTACCATTATGAAAAAGCTACAGGAGCCTCAGGACTCTCACCATCAGGTTCAGGAACAGTTAGTACCCCTCAATCATCAGGCTCTTGAACCAGAGGGGATAACTTCACTTGCCCCATCACAGAACTGGCTGCTAATAGTTAATAAGTCAGTGCTCCCCAAATTCCATCAGTATGTGGACTTTGCAACAAGGGGGGCGAACGCATTGGACCTGGTTTACACAAACATCCCCGACGCGTACCAGGCAGAGCCCCACCCACACCTCGGATAATCAGACCACATCTCTGTTATGCTAATCCCAGCATACAGACCGCTGGTCAGCCGCTCCAGACCAGTTCAGAAGCAGGTGAAAACCTGGCCAGCAGGAGCCATCTCTGCTCTTCAAGACTGCTTTGAGCACACTGACTGGTACATGTTCAGGGAGGCTGCAACCGATGGCGACTCTACCAACTTAGAGGAGTACAGCATCAGTGACCAGCTACATCAGCAAGTGCATGGATGATGTTACTCTGTCCAAGACCATCACTATACGCGCTAACCAGAAGCCATGGATGACCGCAGAGGTGTGCGCTGCTGAGGACCCGTGACTCCGCCTTCAGATCAGGCGACAAGGCAGCTTTAACAACAGCAAGGGCCAAACTGTCCCGAGCCATCAGAGGGGCAAAGCATGGACATGCCCAGCTAATCCACAGCCACTTCCAGGACAGTGGCGACACGCGGTGCATGTGGAAGGGCATCCAGGACATCACCAGTTACAGGACAACATCACCTGACTGTGCAGGTGATGCCTCCCTCCCAAATGCGCTGAATAACTTCTGCGCCCAGTTTGAGGCAGAAAATGACATGGCAGCGGGGAAGTCCACCCCTCCTCCGAATGACTAGGTGCTGCGTCTCTCCGTGGCCGACATGAGAAGAACCCTGTGCAGGGTCAACCCATGGAAGGCTGCTGGACCAGACAACATTCCTGGTAGAGTGCTCAGAGGATGTGCAGACCAGCTGGCAGATGTTCTCACTGACATCTTCAACATCTCCCTGAGCAGTGCCACCATTCCAACGTGCTTCAAGGCCACCACCATCGTCCCCGTGCCGAAGAAGTCTTCAGTGTCCTGCTTAAATGACTACCGTCTTGTTGCACTCACATCCATCATCATGAAGTGTTTCGAGAGGCTCGTCATGAGGCACATCAAGATCCTGCTGCCCCACTCACTGGACCCCCTGCAGTTTGCGTACTGTCCCAACCGCTCAACAGATGACACCATTGCCATCACCCTCCACCTGGCCCTAACCCACCTGGACAAAAAAGACACGTACATTCAGATGCTGTTCATAGACTTCAGTTCAGCATTCAACACAATCATCCCTCAGAAACTGATTGGAAAGCTGAGCCTACTGGGCCTGAACACCTTCCTCTGCAACTGGATCCTAGACTTCCTGACTGGGAGACCTCACTCAGTCCGGATCAGGAGCAGCATCTCCAACACCGTCACACTGAGCACGGGGGCTCCCCAGGGTTGCGTGCTCAGTCCACTGCTGTTCACTCTGCTGACCCACGATTGTGTTGCCAGACACAGCTCGAACCACATCATCAGGTTCGCCGATGACACGACCGTGGTGGGTCTCATCAGCAAGAAGGATGAGTCGGCTTACAGAGAGGAGGTGCAGCGGCTAACGGACTGGTGCAGAGCCAACAACCTGTCTCTTAATGTGAACAAAACAAAAGAGATGGTTGTTGACTTCAGGAGGGCATGGAGCGACCACTCCCCACTGAACATTGACGGCTCCTCGGTAGAGATCGTAAAGAGCACCAAATTTCTTGGTGTTCACCTGACGGAGAATCTCACCTGGTCCCTCAACACCAGCTCCATAGCAAAGAAAGCCCAGCAGCGTCTCTGCTTCTTGCGAAGGCTGAGGAAAGTCCATCTCCCACCCCCATCCTCATCACATTCTACAGGGGTTGTATTGAGAGCATCCTGAGCAGCTGCATCACTACCTGGTTCAGAAATTGCACCATCTCGGATCGCAAGACCCTGCAGTGGATAGTGAGGTCAGCTGAAAAGATCATCAGGGTCTCTCTTCCCGCCATCACGGACATTTACACTACACGCTGCATCCGCAAAGGAAACAGCATTATGAAGGACCCCAAGCACCCCTCATACAATCTCTTCTCCCTCCTGCCATCTGGAAAAAGGCTCCAAAGCATTCAAGTTCTCACGACCAGACTATGTAACAGTTTCTTCCCCCAAGCTGTCAGACTCCTCAATACCCAGAGCCTGGACTGACACCTTGCCCTACTGTCCTGTTTATTATTTATTGTAATGCCTGCACTGTTTTGTGTACTTTATGCAGTCCAGTGTAGGTCTGTAGTCTAATGTAGCTTTCTCTGTGTTTTTTTTATTACGTAGTTCAGTCTAGTTTTTTGTACTGTGTCATGTAAACCATGATCCTGAAAAATGTTGTCTCATTTTTACTATGCACTGTACCAGCAGTTATGGTTGAAATGACAATAAAAGTTGACTTGACATGACTTGAACTGTTCCCACAATCTATGGACTCACTTTCAAGAACTCTTCACTTGGGTTCTTGGTATTTATTGTTTGTTTGTTTGTTTCCTTGTTTAATTAATTATTATTGTTGTTGTATTTTTTCTCAGCTCAAGCTGGTAAAATATGCCAAAAGTCTTCTCTTTATCATATTATCATCTTTGCTTGTGGATATCCCAGATAGTTATGTTTCCTATTCATCCATCGATTGTATTGTATCCTGCTGCTCGGTTTTGTATTCTGTGAGCTCTTTTGCACCTTTCTTTATGTTTAATGTTCTGCATTTATCAAATCCAAAGTTCATGTTATATCTTTCAAAAAAAGTTCGATGATTTGGATTAATTGCTTTAGCTCTATTGAAGAAGCATATAATTTCAAATTGTCCATGTGATCAAATCATTTGTTTGGTTGTTTCTGATTTGAAACTCCATTTTCATCCAGTTCAGTAAATTAGGAGCAGGTTCAAAGCTAGACAGATCTAAAGTGGACTTAGAAAGTCATCTAGGAAAATGCCTCAGTTTACTTTGATAATGGTAGTTGTTCCTTTTGGTTGTTAATAGATAGAGTGATTATAGTTTGCCAATGTTTCATCAGATGTTGTAGGAACTTCACAAGTATTGGCTGTATTTTATATATTAAGAACTTCTATTAACCATGAGTGTGAGACAGAGTCAAACACCTTTTGGTAGTCGAGATAGCAACATGAAAGATTTTTACTTTCTGCCGGTCTTGATCAAGAATTATGGAATCTATCAACAGTTCTTCAAATCTTTTTATACATTTACGGCATCCTTTCTACTGTTCTGTAAGTATATTGTGGTTTTAAAGTGAGTGGTAATTAGTTGTGAGATACGTGATGTTACAATTTTATATATAGTTTGCAATCTCCCCTTTAGGTAAAAGATCTGTTATACTTTCTGTCAAAAATTTAGGCACTTCTTCAGGATTTTTATGAAGATTGTTGATGTGCATTAATAGGTATGGATGAAGGCAAGTTAATTTTTATATCCAATAATTATGAATATTTTCACTTTTCAAGTTGTGGGTATTTTTATAGCCGCTTTCAGAATACCCATAGTAACTTCAGGTATTTGTATTTCTTCAGTCGTGTGTGTGTATTCTTTTATCTCCGTAATCCAGCTTCCTTCTTGATTGTGCATCACCCTGTTTAACCAGACATTAGTCCAAAAGTTCATTACTTCTGTGTCTGTGGGTAATTCTGTGTTGGGGTTGGTAATCAAATTTATTTTCAATGTCCTGTATAAACTTCTTTCACAGTTTCTGAACTGATCATTCTGATTTATTCATCTGCTGTTATTATTATTAGTAGCATTTCTTTTTCACTTTCTTTATGTATTTGCACAGTTTCTTGTCTTTTGCACACTGATTGTCCTTTGTGGTAGTGCAGTCTTTCATTGATTCTATTATGGTTATTGGATTTATTGAGTATGCCTGCAAGAAAATGAATCTCAGGATTGTATAGGAAGACATACAAGAACTTTGGTAATAAATTTACTTTGAACTTTGAACCCTCTGTGTAAAAATGTTGCCACTACTCCAGGTCCCTTTTAAACTTTCCCCTCTCATCTTAAACACAAGAGATTCTGGAAATCCAGAGTAACACACACAAAATGCCGGAGGAGCTCAGAATCAGAATCAGGTTTAGTATCACTGGCATATGTCATGAAATCTATTGTTTTGCGGCAAAAATATGGTGCAGTATATTAAATAACTAGAAATTACAAGAACAAATACATACACAAAGAATAAAATAAAATAAATAATGCAAAAAGACAGTAAAAATCAGTGATGTGCTCGCAGATTGGTTTGTAGTCCGTTCAAAAATCTGATGGAGGAGGGGAAGAAGCTGTTCCAAAATCATTGAATGTGTGTCTTCTGGTATCTCCTCTCTGATGGTAGCAATGAGAAGAAAGCAGCATCCACGGTAATGAATAGAAAGTTGACGTATCAGACGAAGACCCTTCATCAAGAAACAATCATTCCACAGCCAAAGTCACTTAGATCACATTTCTTCCCCATTCTGATATTTGGTCTGTCAAACAGCTGAACCTTTTCACCAAGCTTGCACACTTTTGTGCACTGAGTTGTTGCCACAAGATTGGCTGTTTAGATATTTGCATTAATGAACAGGTGTACAGGTGTACCTAATAAAGTGGCCTCTGAGTGTAATTTTAGAGTTGCCCACCCTGGAAAACAAACTGCGAAGAAAAGACAGCAGTTATCCACCTTATCTGTGCCCCTCATGATTTTATAAACCTCGATTAGGTCAAACCTCAGCTTCCTTCCCCACTCTGAAAAATGCCTCAGCCTATCAACATAGAAACATAGAAAACAGGTGCAGGAGTAGGCCATTCGGCCCTTTGAGCCTGCACCACCATTCAGTATGATCATGGCTGATCATCCAGCTCAGAACCCTATACCTGCTTTCTCTCCATACCCCCGATCCCTTTAGCCACAAGGGCCATATCTAACTTCCTCTTAAATATATCCAATGAACCGACCTCAACTGTTTCCTATGGCAGAGAATTCCACAGATTCACCACTCTCTGTGTGAAGAAGTTTTTCCTCATTTCGGTCCTAAAAGGCTTCCCCTTTATCCTTAAACTGTGACCCCTCGTTCTGGACTTCCCCAACATTGGAAACAATCTTATTGCATCTAGCCTGTCCAATCCCTTTAGAATTTATTATGTTTCAATAAGATCCCCCCTCAGTCTCCTAAATTCCAGTGAGTATAAGCCTAGTCGATCCAGTCTTTCTTCATATGAAAGTCCTGCCATCCCAGGAATCAATCTGGTGAACCTTCTCTGTATTCCCTCTATGGCAAGAATGTCTTTCCTCAGATTAGGGGACCAAAACTGCACACAACATTCTAGGTGCGGTCTCACCAAGGCCTTGTACAACTGCAGTAGAACCTCCCTGCTCCTGTACTCAAATCCTTTTGCTATGAATGCCAACATACCATTCGCCTTTTTCACCGCCTGCTGTACCTGCATGCCCACCTTCAATGACTGGTGTACAATGACACCCCTTTTCCTAATCGGCCACCATTCAGATAATAATCTATTTTACTGTTCTTGTAACCTAAGTGGATAACCTCACATTTATCCATATTAAATTGCATCTGCCATGAATTTGCCCACTCACCTAACCTATCCAAGTCACCCTGCATCCTCTTAGCATCCTCCTCACAGCTAACACCGCCGCCCAGCTTCGTGTCATCTGCAAACTTGGAGATGCTGCATTTAATTCCCCTGTCTAAATCATTAATATATATTGTAAACAACTGGGGTCCCAGCACTGAGCCTTGTGGTACCCCACTAGTCACTGCCTACCATTCTGAAAAGGTCCCATTTACTCCCACTCTTTGTTTCCTGTCTGCCAACCAATTCTCTATTCACATCAATACCATACCTCCAATACCGTGTGCTTTAAGTTTGCACACTAATCTCCTGTGTGGGACCTTGTCAAAAGCCTTTTGAAAATCTAAATATACCACATCCACTGGCTCTCCCCTATCCACTCTACTAGTTACATCTTCAAAAAATTCTATAAGATTCGTCAGACATGATTTTCCTTTCACAAATCCATGCTGACTTTGTCCGATGATTTCACCTCTTTCCAAATGTGCTGTTATCACATCTTTGATAACCAACTCTAGAATTTTCCCCACCACCGATGTCAGACTAACCGGTCTATAATTCCCCGGTTTCTCTCTCCCTCCTTTTTTAAAAAGTGGGGTTACATTAGCCACCCTCCAATCCTCAGGAACTAATCCAGAATCTAAGGAGTTTTGAAAAATTATCACTAATACATCCACTATTTCTTGGACTACTTCCTTAGGCACTGTGGGATGCTGACCATCTGGCCCTGGGGATTTATCTGCCTTTAATCCCTTCAATTTACCTAATACCACTTCCCTACTAACATGTATTTCCCTCAGTTCCACCATCTCACTAGACCCTCGGTCCCTTACTATTTCCGGAAGATTATTTATGTCCTCCCTAATGAAGACAGAACCAAAGTAGTTATTCAATTGGTCTGCCATGTCTTTGTTCCCCATGATCAATTCACCGGTTTCTGACTGTAAAGGACCTACATTTGTCTTGACCAAGCTTTTTCTTTTCACGTATCTATAAAAGCTTTTACAGTCAGTTTTTATGTTCCCTGCCAGCTTTCTCTCATAATCTTTTTTTCCCTTTCCTAATTATGCCCTTTGTCCTCCTCTGCTGGTCTCTGAATTTCTCCCAGTCCTCAGGTGTGCCGCTTTTTTTTTTGCTAATTTATATGTTTCTTCTTTGGACTTGATACTATCCCTAATTTCCCTTGTCAGCCACAGGTGCACTACCTTCCCTGGTTTATTCTTTTGCCAAACTGGGATGAACAATTGTTGTAGTTTATCCATGCGATCTTTAAATTCTTGCCATTGCATATCCACCGTCAACCCTTTAAGTATCATTTTCCAGTCTATCTTAGCTAATTCACGTCTCATACCTTCAAAGTTACCCTTCTTTAAGTTCAGAACCTTTGTTTCTGAATTAACTATGTCACTCTCCATCTTAATGAAGAATTCCACCATATTATGGTCACTCTTACCCAAGGGGCCTCGCACGACAAGATCAAACCTCTCCTTACAACATAAACCCTCCAATGCCGGTGACTTTGACCTGGTGAAAAGTGATCAAACTGTTTCCCATCAGCACCATCAAACAAAAATCCATTGGGCTGGGTAACAAAGAACTTTGTCAATAGGCAAACGATGAAATATTTAAGGGAAACTTAAGAAGGGGCTTCTTCACTCTGAGTCTGGTCCTAGTGCGGAGCGAGCTCCCACCAGATATAGTGGAGGAGGGCTCGACTACAACATATAAGAGAAGCTTGTATAAGTACAGAGGGCAATGCTCTGTGTGCCTGTGATGGGACCAGGCAGAACAATGGCTCAGCACAGACTAGATGGGCCAAAGGGCCTGTTTCTGTGCTGGGGTGCTCTAAGAATCTAAAACATCAATGCCTGATATCCAAATTGAAGCGTAACTGATCCCCCATTTACTCAAGTTATGACAGCTTCACTCTCTCATTGTTCTCAATATTCCCTTGACACCCTGATGTCCAAGTACCAATTGTTCTGAGTTCTTGAAGCCAACCAATATCCAACCACCCATAGCTCCCATTAGCAAGTGAGGGGACAGAATCTGACTGGAAGTTAGGTTGTGGGCAACAGAAAAACATTTTGGAGGGAGAGAGCTTTCACTCTCAGGGACAGTGAGCTATCGAGGCAATGGGTGAGGTATGAAGCAGCCAGGATGGGTATGTGAATCTCCATCACGGCAGTGGATTTAAGATAAATATAGGTGTGTCAGTTTACAGTTCAGAGCTGGGTGCCTAATCCCATTGGGGAAGGGTGCTTGGGAGTGGGCGGGTGCATGGGCATTTTTCTGAGTCTGGAGAGGAAAGGATTCAGAGCTTTATGTGTGTCATATGAAAGATGATACGAATTCCACTTGTACGCCACGTGACTGAAAATGCAAACACAAACATTAGAAATTCTGCAGATGCTAGAGATCCAGAGCAACTCACACAAAATGCTGGAGGAACTTGGGCAGCACCTGTGGAGAGAAATAAACAGCTGATATTTTGGTCTGAGACCCTTTGTCAGTTCTGGAAATGAAGGGGGGGAGGGGGAAGTAGTCAGAATACGAAGATGGGGGGAGGGGGAGGAGGCAGGAGGTAGGTGAGGCCAGGTGAAAGGGAAGGTGGGTGCTTGGTGGAGTGGTGATTAACTAAGAAGCTGGGAGGTGACAGGTGGAAGTGGTAAAGAAATGAAGAAGGGATCTGCTAGGAGAGGAGAGTGGGCCATGGGAGAAAGGACCAGAGTGGACCAGAGTGAAGTAATGGGCAGGAGAGGACAAGAGAAGGGGTGAGAGGAGAACCAGACTGGTGAAATGGAAAATGAGAGAAGAGGGAGAGGGGAGAAACTAGTGGAGAAATCAATGAATGAAGACACTTCGGCAAAAACACATGTCATCCAAAGCCCGATGGAGATAGCGCAGCACAATAATTAACACATGATGTGCAATTTGTGGCACAAATGAAAAGATATCAGTGCGCTATGTCAGGAATAGCCATCTCTGTTAAAGGCCTGGTGTAATTAGAGTTATAGCAGCATCAGACTGCATGTGGGTTATTTCAGGTATAACCCTGGGTCACCAACAAGACCCAAGTGCAAGCTATTAGTCAGGAATAATAATGCAGTGTCAAAGTTTTCCACTTAGGGTTTGAAATTATTCCTTTCCTCCCCATAATAGTTTATTGACTTGTGTTGGTGAGCGCTAATGGCAGAGTGTTATCTTTCTGTTCCTGGGCTTGTAGGAAGAGACCTGTGTCATAAATGGTGCAATTGCCTGGGGACTGGGGGTGTACATCAGGCCACTTCTAATGATTGTTAACAGCGCTAATGCTTCCTGGTTGGTGCGGGGGCGGGGTGGGGAGAGGAGGCAGAGTTGCCTTTCATTTCGTCTCTGTGGATTAGTGTCTCAGCGTTCACAGAGTGCTGATCTGCCTGCCCTCTGATTCGCAGACCTCCCCGTCCATAATCGATGAGTTAAACCGATCATTTTACAACGGTTCCCATGGTTTCGCAGACTAATGGCAAGGCAGAGATTTTTAACAGCCCAACACCAGCATAATGCAAACAAGGATATCGGCAGAAGGGTTTTTAATCACAGTGTAAGTCCCTGGAAGACATCACCCCAGGCTCGAGGGATACTGCTTCAGAGGAGTGTAGGTTCAATCAGCTAATCTTGCCCTTAAACATATAATCTAGATTAACATTTTAAAAAGAAAAGAAGAAAGAGGTAGTTGTGTGTATTCCCATCACTTTCAGAAAGTCCCAAGCATTATACTGCTGGGCGGTGCTTTTGAAGTGCTCTCACTGGCATCATTTCTTTGAATTGTAACCCGTGCAGAAGTCTGACTTGCAGATGAAATGTTGGGCCACCTGCCTGTGCGAGTGGTTTGAACTCTGGGTCTGTGCGACAAGTTATCTACAGCCTGCGCCACAAGCCAGAAGGACCAACAGATACCAATGATATTAACAACTCGCTACAGATGTACTGTTGAGAACATTCTGACTGCTCGCGTCAGCGCCTGGGATGGAGGGGCCACTGCACAGCATCGGGAGAAGCTCGGCCACCTTCATCACGGGCACCAGCCTCCCAGTATTGGAGACAGCTTCAAAAGGCGATACCTCAAAAAGGCAGCGTCCATCATTAGGTACCCCCACCACGCAGGACAGGCCCTCTTCTCTTTCCTCCCACGATGGACGGTTACCGTTAGTGAGTCGCAACCATGCTACGCCGTTGCCGGAAGCATATGGTGATACTTGCGGGCTGCCCCCCAGGACGGTCCTTGCAGATTTAATTTGATGCAAAGCAATGTGCTTCACTTTATGTGTCGATGTCACGTGACTAGTTAAGCTAATCTTTATTCTGTTTTTAAATAAGAGGTTATGTTGATAAAAAGCCAGAGATTAAAATCTCCCAGCCTTCCCGATGTGGATGGCTGGAAGGCTTCCTATTTGTCACAGTTCCCAGTCTCCCACAGACTATAACAAAGACAGGCCATAGGAGATGCCAGGTCACCCCTTCTCCTTAAGTAACCATGAAATTCTCAGAACTGCCACTCTTTCAAAAGGGAAGTACTGTAGATGTTGGAATTGGAGCCAGGAATGAAGTTCTGATGAAAGTGATGGCACCACTTCACACGTTGTGAGGTTGCTGTGCACTCTAATCCACCTCTCCTTTGCCAGGCCCAGACAAATGTTAACAGAGCTTCTGTGATGAAGGCCATGGGTTTGAGGCTCATCCCAAACGCTTCAGCCATAAACTCTGTGGCAGAAGCTGGGCTGTGCTGTCAGTGTCCAATCTGCTGTCTTTTGGATGAAACACTAAAATAAAACCTTCCACCCCTTGGTAACGTTCAGCAAAATACCCAGAACATATTTTGGAAGAGCACCAGGGAAATCCCGGTATCCTAACCAGTCCTTTACTCCTCAGTCAACATCACCAGAAACGAATGCCACCACACAGCCACTTGTCAGATCTCGATGCAGGGGAATTCGCCCACTCTCTCTGTTGAAATGGTGCCCCTCCCACTCCCCCAGTGCAAAGCTCACAGGTTACAGAGCACTTTGAGCCAACCAGGGATTGCGGAGAAGGGATCAAAATCAGGTTTATTATCTCTGACATACATCGTGAAGCTTGTTTTGTGCCAGCAGTACAGGGCAACATACGAAATATGCTGGAAATTATAATAAGAAATATATATTAATAAATTCAATAAGTAGTGCGAAAAGAGCAAAAATAGGTTCATCGTCCGTTCAAAAATCTGACAGCAGAGGGGAAGCAGTTGTTGCTAAAATGCTGAGTGTGTGTCTTCAGGCTCCTGTACCTCCTCTCTGATGGTAGTAATGAGAAGAGAGTGGTGGGGGTCCTTAACGATGGGTGCTGCCTTTTTGAGGCATCGCCTTTTGACGATGTTCTTGCTGCAGGGGAGGCTGGTGTCCATGATGGAGCTGGTCGAGTTTACAACTCTCTGCAGCTTTTTCCGATGCTGTGCAGTGGCCCCGCCGTACCAGACTCTCCACGGAGGTCCATTCCTTTCCAACCAGTCACTGCAAGTGGTCTGGTGGGTGGCGATCTGTCCAGGAGGGGGTTTGATCAGGGTTGGGATGGTGAGTTGGAGGTCCTGTCACTGCAGGCCACTTGTCACTGTGTGCCCACCTTAATGACACGGCTCTCCCAGTCAGTACATCCAGATGTCGGGACAGGATCCCCTCCTGTAATCCAAGATGTCTCGTTGTAAGTGAGTGCAGGCCACCGCTGAGAATGGATTTGATGTCCCGTGCACACTATATCGTCAATGTGCTGCAGAGAGTACAGCGCATCGGTTCCAAGCACGCACGCTGGTTGAATGAATGTGTCCGTTTAGAAGAGATTGACTTTTGAACTTGACATTTAGAGAAAATATCATCAAGTTTTGAATGTATTTACAGAAACAGATAAGGATGGTTTGAGAAGACTCTTCAACAACGTACAAAGGGAATTAAATAGAGCACGGAAGCTGATATTGAGTCATGGAGTCGTAGAACAGTACAGCATGGTACAGACCCTTCAGCCCAATCAGTCCATGCTGGCCACAGTGCTCACCTTGTTAGTTCCAATTTCCTGCATTTGGCCCACCTCCCTCCAAGTCCCTCCCCATCGTGTGCCTCTCCAAATCCTTCTTAAATGATACTATTGAACCTGCCTCAATCACCTCCTCTGGCAGCTCGTTCCATGTAGTCACCACCCTCGAGATGGAAAAACATGCCCCTCCGGTCACTTTAAACCTTCCCCTCTCTCTCAGACTAAAGATGTGCCCTCTTGTTTAGGGACTCTGGGGAAAAGGCCGTTACTGTCCACTGTCAGTCATTGTCCACCCTGTGATAGGATAGAAGGTGGGAGGCTGGGGCTGAAAAATAATCAGCCATGACTGAACAGTGGGGTGGATTCACTGGGCCAAATGGCATCATTCTGCTTCTATGTCTTATGGCCTGATGGTCAGTGGACCTCACATCATTCAGGACATCTTTTACCAGGGATGTGCTCTCTTCTTATTACCGCCATCAAGAGGAAGCGTAGTGAATATGCTCATTCAACATTTTAGGGACAGCTTCATCCCCTCCACCATCAGATTTCTGAATGGACAATGAACCCATCCTGCCTCATTAGTTATGCTCTCTAATTGTTCTACTTATTTTCTTGCTATTGAGGGAGTGCAGCGTAGGTTCACAAGGTTGATTCCCAGGATGGCGGGACTCGGGACTGTCACTTGTTGAAAGATTGAAGCAACTGGGCTTGTATACACTGGAATTTAGAAGGATGAGAGGAGATCTGATTGAAACATATAAGATTATTAAGGGATTGGACATGCTAGAGGCAGGAAACATATTCCCAATGTTGGGAGAGTCCAGAACCAGAGGCCACAGTTTAAGAATAAGGGGTAGGCCATTTAGAATGCAGTTAAGGAAAAACTTTTTCACCCAGAGAGTTGTGGATCTATGGAATGCTCTGCCTCAGAAGGCAGTGGAGGCCAATTCTCTGGATGCTTTCAAGAAAGAGTTAGATAGAGCTCTTAAAGATAGTGGATTCAAGGGATATGGGGAGAAGGTAGGAACAGGGTACTGATTGTGGATGATCAGCCATGATCACAGTAAATGGTGGTGCTGGCTCGAAGGGCCAAATGGGCCAAACTCCTACACCTATTGTCTATTGTCTATTTAATGCTTTAATATGTATTTCTTAAATTTAATGTATTTTTTATTGCACGGAGCTGCTGCCACAAAACCAGTGTCACATCAGTGATGTTGAACCTGGTTCTGACACGCTGGGCACAAGCTGGGGATACCCCTCCTTCAGCAGCTAGCACCACACGGTGTTCAAGTCCCAGACTGGGGACTCGAGCTGAACCTAGACTGATGTTACAGAGAGATACAAGAGGAATGCTTCACAGCAGTCTTCTGAGCGGAAAGTTAGGCTGGGGCCCATTCAGATGTAAACTACCACACTACCCGAAGAGGAGCAGTCTTCCTCATCGGTGAGCAGGAACCGCTCATCGTTACGTTACGTTAAAGCCCATGTCTCTATGCTGCCTGCATGATGGCAGCCAAATCCCCAGCACCACCACGCCCAGCCACTGCAGTCTGCCGTGAAGTCATTGGTTAAATTTCACACCGTGACATCCCAAAGTGGAGAAAGGCACTTCATGAAAGCGAGTTCTATTTGTGGAATTGTCACTGCTGGCTCTTTATAAAAGGTTACACAGCATGGTGCTGCTGGTCAGTAGATTTTGCAATAAATGACACTGTTATTTGAGCTTCCTGTTTAGCAAGGACACAATGCAGCCTGGATCATGTGCTCGCGGATACATAATTCCAAATCCATTCGCACAATAAAACTGTTCCACCTAATTACTGCTACATTTTAATAATGTTGCAGCTCTAGCCCAATACTTGATTGCAAGTCCAGTTGATACTGAGGACTTAAACCCTAGTCTCTGAGAATATGAAATAAAACCTGTACCAGTCAAATGTTCGAGCAGCCTTCCCAGGTAATATCAATTAAAGGAAACGCAGAAAGAATATTTGCTGGGTGTTATTAATGGCAGCCTGGTGACTGCACAAATAGCAAAAGTTGGGGGGTTTTAGCAAGGGCATAGCCATCTCCCATCCATCAGTCGCAGACTGACAGCCCAGCATCGTCCGATGCTGACGCATGCAGCTGATGAGACAGGCAAAGGCTCCTGGGAATATCCCAGAGTGGCAGACGGAGCTGGAGCTGCGGTGTTGCTATGCAGCGCAGGGCCTGAGGGGCACACAGGTTTTCCAGAGAGCCTCTCCTCTCTGCTGACACCAGCAGTCTGGGGCACAGGCTGTCGAGACAGGCTTTGACACTAATGCCTCTGCTGACAGATGATTTATTAACACTTTATATTCATGACACATTGTGAGGACAGGCTTTCGCTTTTCTTTACACCATTCAAAGGAGAGTACCAAAAATTTACACATAAACTTACTTCAGCTCTTGATGCCCCCCTTGTGGCTAATTACACAGTGACAAATACTGGATTAATAGCCAACTACTGCTTTTGATTAATTTACCAAACATTCTCACTGCCAATTGGTAAATATAACTGTCCAGAACGAGCCTTTAGAAAGATCTCACAGATCGGGATGCCTTTCAAAGACAAAGCTGCAGGATTGAGATGTATTGCAAAGTGAGTGCTCCTCCAGTCCAAAACTACATAGTTAAAGAGCCACCTTGACTAACGGGAGATTGCAACTCTCACCAGCAACTAATTCAGAGAAGAATCTTGCCAACACAGCAGAGTTGGTGGTGTTTAAGGATGATCAAATTAATACAATGAATTTCTTTATAAACGTGTTTTGTGTGTTTGATCCCTGTGTTTATCAGGGTTTTTGTTTTAATGCTGATGATGCTGTGACTGACACTTTCCAAAACAGACGGTGGAACATATCCCAATTAACCTCAGCAGAGACTGTCATTAACTGGCGGGGTGATTTCACCAATTGTTATTGTAACAGTAAGTGTTAAACAGCGAGACGTTTTCAAGCAAGTTCTTCCCCTTCCAATGGGAATGCTCGCCACTGTTTTATTCAGGAAAACACTAGCATGCATACGTTTTACATACTAAGCTGCAGTTTGACTAGTCTTACGGGCCCGTGGTCTCCGAAGAACAAAGAGCTGCTTAGAGTCTGCAGTAATTGAAAGAAATTGCCAACATCTCTGCATCTTGGCTGAGCCAGAGAAATGTCCAGGGATCAGATATAGATTGGCCTGTTAGCCTTTATACAGATTAAGAATAGGCAGCATCTGTAGTAAATCAGCTGTTTGAATCTGCCTGAATTTTGTCTGGGTAGACCTTTAATAGTTACATCCATGTTGAAGGTCTGCCTTTTTATAGCATTTCTTGATATCCCCAGTGTTTCAGAGTTAAAGTATTTTTTGTTTAGTCATTGTAATGGGAGGAATATGGGAGTCCATTTGGATACAGCAGGTCATCATGAATGTATAATAGCCTGCATTTGTGCTGACCACTAAGGTCGGAGTCTTGGAATCTCTTGTGTTGACCTAAAAGGGGGAAATAGGATTTTATTGCCCCTTCTGAATGCCAGCAGGTCCACAGAACAGTACATTTCATGCCATATGTCAGAGCAATAAGAGACCTGATGCTGGTATTGAACTGCCTTCTCTTTCTGAGGTAATCCCTGGGGATCAAGGATTAGCCAGTTCCACTCCACCCCTGTGGGCTCCGAACTCTTCCACAGATGGAGCAGGGGGTGACGGCGATGGGTGGGAACGTAGTCGGCTTAAATATCCACTCGCCCTGCCATTTACAAAGAACTCCTGCGTTTTCCCGATGCCTGGACTTGATGTTCTCAAACTCTCCTTCAGGGTTCAAGTTTATTTGTCACACGTACACAGAAACTTACAGTGAAATGCATCATTTGCATAAACAGCCAACACACCCAAGGGTGTGGTCGGGGCAGCCCGCAGGTGTCACTACACATTCCGGGGCCGATATAGCGTGCCCACATTATCCGGTAAGACAACACAGAACACAACAAGCTCCCTCCCACCCACACACATTTTAGCCCCAGGATGACCGTCCAGTACTTCCGTCTGTGGATCAACCCACCAGCTGAAGTTCTGGATATACGTTTGATTTTTGACACTTAGGAGACATTTAGTGAAGTACAATGATGGAGGGTGTACAGAAGCTGTGGTCCAATTATGGGGCAATGGCATTAGGCTGTCGGACAGTTCAACGTGGACTAGATGGGAGAAAGGACCTTTCTCTGTCCTATAGAGATCCATGAGTCTATGACTCTGGTCAGGGGCCTGAGTCAGTGAGGAAGCTGTATTACCTCGAGGAGGCTCTTTGAGGACATCGTTGAATCCTATTCTCTATCTGCCTGGCGATCCTGAGCTATGATGGAATAGTGTCTGTTATGGGGGACTGGTGCTGGGCACACAGATAAAATGGCCCACCCAAAGGAGCCAACTGATTGTAACCAGGTTCTCAATGTATTGGCCAGGGAGCGGCCACCCAAATAAGTTCACTTCTCCCTCCAGTGATTTTGCAGAAGCAGCACCTGTGGGTGCTGTAGGCAGTCCAGATCTCCGAAGCCTAGGTGAGAAGACGGACTACTTCGTTAGCTCTGAGATCTCGTAGTGACACATTGCCTTCAATGAGAGATAAGGAAGGGGGTCCATGCTGTCCTACCATGAACCTTGTTGTTGGAAGGCAGAGGGAACAGGTTGGTAGAGGTCCATCTTCTTGCAAATGTTGAGTGCAAACCCCATTCTCTCATAACAAACTGACCATGGAGATTAGTCTCAGTACCATACTCACTATTGTATCAAGGCATCACACCCCACCAGCAATTCAAAGTTCAAAATTAATTTATCATCAAAGTATGTACTGTATGCTTGTGGTCTTCTGTTCTTGTAGCAATTCCACTACAAGGTTTGACATGCTGTGCATTCAGAGATGCTCTTCTGCACACCATTGTTATTTGAGTTACTGTCACTTTCCTGTCAGCTTGAACCAGTCTGCCCATTTTCCTCTAATCTTCTTGCATTAACAAGATGTTTTCACTACAGAACTGCTGCTCACCGCATGTTTGTTTTGTTTATTTTGTTTATCACACCATTCTCTGTAAACTCTAGAGACTGTTGTGCGTGAAAATCCCAGGAGATCAGCAGTTCCTGAGATACTCAAACCACCCCATCTGGCACAGCATTCCATGGTCAAAGTCACTTCGATTACCTCTCCTCCACATTCTGATGTTCAGTCTGAACAACAGCTGAACCTCCTACATTGAGTTGCTGCTACATGATTGGCTGATTGGATATTGAGTAGGTGTACCTAATAAAGTGGCCATGGAGTGGACATTTACAGGTATTGGGGATTTGCTGTGTTTGTTGGCTTGTGTGCAACAAAAACAACATTCAACAATCATACAATTAAAGAATTATGTAAAACTGAAGTTAAAGGTTAAAGTACGGAAATGGAGTAAAATGTGCATAAATACATAAATAACAGAAAGCATTTACAATAGAGAAACAGCATTATAAAAAGTGGTTTAAAGTGTTTTCAGAGCAGCAATTGGGGGAGAGGGGGTTAATTCGAATGGTTGTTTAGGTTAACTGCCTGAGGGAAGAAACTTCTAAAATGGCTTAATTTTTTTAAATAGCCCTATAGAGCTTTCTAGAAGGGAGCTTTTGGAAAAGGCAGTTTGCAGAGCGGGTAGTGCCACAATGATATGTGGCACTACCCGATAATTTCCCCTTCGACGCATACAATTCCTGCACTGAGGGTAGACTGCAGCCTAATTAGCCAAGCTGACATTTCGCGTAGTTTTCATAAATTCAAGCGGATGCAGCACCAAACCAGACAGTAATATCTGATGTGAAGATGCTCTCTGTAATGGGAGTGTAGATTACCCCAGTATTTTCCTACAGTTGAGATATAGAGGCACTAATTGACCAAGGAGGCAGTAGATAGACTTGGCCTAAATTCGCTGTAGGAAGAGAGAACATTGCACTAAGCAGAGGGAAAGATGTGCAGCCATCAACTTGACATTGGTAACTTGGTTCTGCACACCATCCATACTGATAATTTCATGACATCAGTGCATCACCAGGCTCCAGGGTGTGTTCTCTGCGAGAGATGTGGGAATTCTGGGAGACCTCCAGTCTCCTGGATAACCACATCTGCACCAGGTGCACTGAGCTGCAGCTCCTCCGAGAACGTGTCAAGGAACTGGAGCTGCAGCTTGAGAACCTTCGGCTCATTGGGGAGACTGAGGAGATGATAGATGGGAGCTACAGGGAGGTGGTCACCCCTCCATTACCGGAGGCAGGTCAACAGGTGACTGTCGGGACAGGGAAGGGAAGTGGACAGCCAGCCAGTATAGAGTACCTCTGTGGCTGCTCCCCTCAATAATAATTATATTGTTTTGCACACTGTTAAGGGGTCTGATCTACTGGGAGGGTTGCTGCAGGCTACCAGGTCTCTGGCACGGATTCTGGTGCTGTGGCTCAGAAGGGAAGAGGGGTGAAGAGGATTTTAGTAGTGATAGGGCATTCTATAGTTACAGACCTGAGATACTGTGAACATAGTGGAGTCACCTGGATGGTGTGTTGCCTCCCAGGTGCCAGGATCAGGAAGGTCTCGATTCGAGTCCACAGCGTTCAAAAGGGAGAGGATGTGCAGCCAGAAGTCGTGGTCTATATTGACACCAGTAGCGTAGGTAGGAAAAGTGAAGAGGCCTGGAAGAGAGAATTTAGGGAGCTAGGTGGAAAGCTGAAAAGTAGGACCTCCAGGGTAGCAATCTTTGGACTGCTGCCTGTGTCACACACCAGTGGGGGTAAGAACAAGATGATTTGGCCAATGAATGCGTGGCTGAGAAACTGGTGCAGGGGGCAGGGTTTCAGCTGTCTGAATCATTGGGATCTCTTCTGGGGAAGGTATGACCTGTACAAAATAGATGGGTTACAATATTCTTGCAGGCAGGTTTGCCAGACCTGCTGAGGAGTGTTTAAACTAATTTGGCAGTGGGGTGGTGGGAAGTGGAAGTGATGGGGATGAGAACAGGGCTGTTGGTTTGCAAGCAGAGGAAGAGTTTAGTGAGACTGTCAGGCAGGACAGCCAGACGATAGGGTAAAATTGCAGTCAGTAGGATGAGTTGCAGCGTAAAAGGCGGACGAAATTGAAAAGGGTGATGGATACAGGACTGAAAGTGTTATATTTGAATGTATGTAGTTTATGGAATAAGGTAGATGATCATGTAGTTAGAGACTGGCAGGTACAACTTTATAGGCATCACTGACCTGTGGTAGAAATAAGATTACAAGGATTCACCTTGTGTCAAAAGGGCATGCAGGTAGGCAGAGGGGGTAGCGTGGCTCTGTCAGTAAAAATTGAAGTCAAATTGTTAGGAAGAGGTGACGTAGGATTAGAAGATATAGAGTCCTTGTAGGTAGGTAGAAATTGCAAGGATAAAAAGACCTTGATGGGAGGTGTATCGAGGCCTCCAATCAGTACCCAGGATATAGTCTAAAAATTATAACAGGAAGTAGAAAAGGTATGCCAAAGGGCAATGTTACGATAGTAATGGGGGATTTCAATATGCAGGCAGATTGGGAAGATCAGGTTGGTGCTGGATCCCAAGGGAGAGCACCTGTAGTATGCCCATATATTGGCTTTTTAGAGCAGCTTGTGGTTGAGCTCGCTAGGGAACCAATTCTGGACTGGTTGCTGTTTTAGGAACAGGATTTGATTAGAAAAAGGAGAAAATCTGCAGATGCTGGAAATCCAAGCAACACACACAAAATGCTGGAAGAACTCAAGCAACATCTGTGGAAAAAAGTGCAGTCAATGGTTCAGGCTGAGCCCCTTCGGCAGGTCTAGTGAACTTTAAAGGAACCTTTAGAAGGCAGTGATCATGATATGATAGGATTCACCCTGCAATTTGAGAGGGTCAAATGCATCAGTATTGCAGTGGAGTAAAGGGAATTACAGAGGCCTGAGAGAGAGGAGCTGGTTGTCAGGGAACACTAGCAAAGGCAGAGCAACAATGGCTGGAGTTCCTGGGATCAAGATGGAAAGTGCTGGATAGATACATCTGAAAGAAAAACTATTCTAAAATGGCACTGTGGCTGACAAGGGAAGTCAAAGCTAACATAAGTGCCAAAGAGAGGGTATATAATAGAGCAAAAATCAGTGGGAAGCTAAAGGATTGGGAAGCTTTTAGTAATCAATAGAAGGCAACTAAAAAAGCTGTAAGGGAGAAAATGAAGGTAAGCTAGCCAACAATATCAAAGTGAATCCAAACATTTTTTTCAGATATATAAAGAGTGATAATAAGTGAAGTGGGAGTAGATATTGGACAACTGGAAAATGATGCTGGAGAGGTAGTAAAGGGGAACAAGGAAATGGCGGACAAACTGAATAAGTATTTTGCATCACTCTTCACTGTGGAAGACACTAGCAGTATGCCAGAGATTCAAGAGTGTCCGGGGGCACAGGTGAGTACAGTTGCTATAACCAAGGAGAAGGTGCTTGGGAAACTGAAAGGTCTGATTATAGATAAGTCACCTAGACCAGATAGACTACATCCCAGAGATAGCTGAAGAAATTGTGGAGGCATTAGTAATGATCTTTCAAGAATAAATAGACTCCGGAATGGTTCTGGAGGACATGGAGAATTGCAAATGTCACTCCACTCTTCAAGGGAAGGAGGCAGAAGAAAGGAAATTTTAGACCAGTTAGGCTGACCTCAGTGGTTGGGAAGTTGTTGGAGTTGATTGTTAAGGATGTGGGTTCGGGGTACCTGGACGCACGTGATGAAATAGGCCAAAGTCAGCATTGTTTCCTCAAGGAAAAATCCTGCCTGACAAACCTGTTGGAATTCTTTGAAGAAATAACAAGCAGGATAGACATATGAGAATTGATGGATGTTGTGTACTTGGATTTTCAGAATGCCTTTGATAAGCTGCTGCACGTGAGGCTGCTTAACAAGGTAAGAGCCCAGGGTATTACAGGAAGGATACTAGCATGGATAGAGCATTAACTGATTGGCAGGAGGCAAACAACAGAAAAAACAGGCAAACAAAGGGGAGCCTTTTCTGATTGGCTGCCCGTTACTACTGGCATCCCACAAAGGCTGGCACTGGGCTTGCTTCTTTCTATGTTGCGCATCACTGATTTGGATAATGGAATTGATGGCTTTGTGGCCAAGTGTGCGGATAATATGAAGTATGGGGGGGTTTGGGAGGGGGGGCTACCGCACAGGACCAAAGAAGCTGCAGAGGTTTGTAAATCTAGTTGGCTCCATCTTGGGTACTAGCCTACAAAGTACCCAGGACATCATCAAGGAGGCAGCATCCATCATTAAGGCCCTCCAGTACCCAGAGCATGTCCTTTTCTCACTGTTACCATCAGGGAGGAGATACAGAAGCCTGAAGGCACACACTCAGCGATTCAGGAACAGCTTCTTCCCCTCTGCCATCCGATTCCTAAATGGACATTGAATCTGTGAACATTACCTCACATTTTTTACATATATTATTTCTGTTTTTTGCACAATTTTAATCTATTCAATATATGTAAACTGTAATTAATTTACTTATTTACTTATTATTATTTTCTTCTTCTTCTATATCATGTATTGCATTGAACTGCTGCAAACTTCACGACACGTCTCGGTGATAATAAAGCTGATTCTGATAGGTGGAGGGGCAGGTAATATTGTGGCAGTAAGGGTGCTGAAAAAGGACTTAGACAGATTAAGGAATTGGCAAAGGAGTGACAAATGAAATACAGTATCTAGAAATAAATGCATGGTCATACACTTTGGTAGAAGGAATAAAAGTGTTTATTATTCAGTATTTTCTAAATTAGAAGAAAATTCAAAAATCTGAGGTGCAAAGGACTTTGGATCATTGTGCCAGACTCCCTAAAGGTTAATTTGCAGGTTGAGTCAGTGGTGAGGAAGGTGAATGCAATATTACAATCATTTCAAGAGGACTAGAATACAAAAGCAGGGATGTAATCCTGAGGATTTATAAATCATTGGTGAGGCTTCACTTGGAGTATTGTGAACAGTTTTGGGCCCTTTATCTAAGAAAGGATGTGCAGACATTGGACAGGGTTCAGAGGAAGTTCACAAGAATGAATCTGGAAATGAAAGGTTTGTCGTATGAGGAATAATTAATGGCTCCGGGCCTCTACTCATTGGAATTTACAGTAGAAGAATAATTGGGGGGGGGGGGGGGGGAGGAGTTCTCATTGAAACCTATTGAATGTTGAAAGGCCTAGATAGATTGGATGTGGAGAGGATGTCTCCTATGGTGGGGAAGTTTAGGGCCAAAGGGCACAGCCTCAGAATAGAGGGATGTCCATTTAGAATGAAGATGAGGAGGACTTCTTTAGCCAGTGGGTGTTGAATTCATCATTACAGGCAGCTATGAAGGCCAAGTCATTGGGTGTATTTAAGGCAGAGGTTGACAGGATTTTGATTAGTCAGAATGTGAAAGGTTATGGGGAGAAGCCAGGGGAATGGGGTTGAGAGGGAAATGGATCGGTCTTGATGAAATGATAGAGAAGACACGATGGACAGAATGGCCTAATTCTGCTCCCATGTCTTATGGTCTATAGTACATCGAGGCAGTAAAATGGAAAATGATAACAGGATGCAGAATGTGATACAAAGAAACTTCAGTGCAGGTAGACATTAAGGTACAAAGTCATAACTAGGTCGATCATAAGGTGAAAACATGGCCACTGAGAGCACATAGCAAATAAAGTGGATCCTTGTTCCTTAAAAGTGCTGAGGTCAGGATTGAACCCAGCTCACTGGAGCTGTGAGTCAGGGGCTCTGCTAGCCACACCACTGTCCTGACCACGAAACCTGGATATCTACACCTGAGAATCTGACCATCACCTGACACCTGAGGTCCAATAGGACGGGTTCTCCAGACACTGATCTTTGTAGGATTGCCTGGCAGCTGACTCTGTTGGGAGACGTACAGTCCCTGATGCTGGGATACTGACATGATCAGTTATGTCTGATTTCACTAATAGGTTGGAAATGCATGGTAAATGTGCATACAGAATTAGGACTCAGACATAACACAGTTACATACAAAATAGCACAATGAGAAATGATTAATGTACATGTAACTCCAAGCACTGAGGGAATACTTTAAATTATCGATTATAGAAAATAAACAATAGACAATAGGTGCAGAAGTAGATCATTCGGCCCTTCGAGCCCGCACCGCCATTTTGAGATCATGGCTGAACATCTACTATCAATACCCTGTTCCTGCCTTGTCCCCATATCCCTTGATTCCCCTATCCATAAGATACCTATCTAGCTCCTTCTTGAAAGCATCCAGAGAATTGGCCTCCACTGCCCTCCGAGGCAGTGCATTCCAGACCCCCACAACTCTCTGGGAGAAGAAGTTTTTCCTTAACTCTGTCCTAAATGACCTACCCCTTATTCTCAAACCATGCCCTCTGGTACTGAACTCTCCCAGCATCTGGAACATATTTCCTGCCTCTATCTTGTCCAATCCTTTAATAATCTTATATGTTGCAATCAGATCCCCTCTCAATCTCCTTAATTCCAGCGTGTCTCTCTAACCTCTCTGCGTAAGACAGTCCAGACATCCCAGGAATTAACCTTGTGAATCTACGCTGCACTTCCTCTACAGCCAGGATGTCCTTCCTTAACCCTGGAGACCCAAACTGTACACAATACTCCAGGTGTGGTCTCACCAGGGCCCTGTACAAATGCAAAAGGATTTCCTTGCTCTTGTACTCAATTCCCCTTGTAATAAAGGCCAACATTCCATTAGCCTTCTTCACTGCCTGCTGGACTTGCTCATTCACCTTCAGTGACTGATGAACAAGGACTCCTAGATCTCTTTGTATTTCTCCCTTACCTAACTTTTTACCGTTCAGATAATAATCTGCCTTCCTGTTCTTACTCCCAAAGTGGATAACCTCAACTTATTCACATTAAACGTCATCTGTCAAGTATCTGCCCACTCACCCAGCCTATCCAAGTCACCCTGAATTCTCCTAACATCCTCATCACATGTCACACTGCCACCCAGCTTAGTATCATCAGCAAACTTGCTGATGTCATTCTCAATGCCTTCATCTAAATCATTGATGTAAATCGTAAACAGCTGTAGTCCCAATAACGATCCCTGTGGCACCCCACTGGTCACCACCTGCCATTCCGAGAAACACCCGTTCACTGCTACCCTTTGCTTTCTATCTGCCAACCAGATTGGGGGGGGGTGGGGGTTGATGCTTTCGCTGCTGCTTCTGCGGAGGGTGGAGGAGGGGTGATTTGGGGCTTCGATATTCTATCATCCATTCTTTGGGGTCTTGCGTTTTGTGGATGTCTGTGAAAAGTATGAATTTCAGGTTGTGTACAGTATATATTCTCTGATATTAAAGGAACCACCAGACTAAATCATGGCAGCAACACACCCACTATAGAGAAACCGCCTATCCTGATTACATGAGGAGGACTCCTTCCCCTCCCTGCACCTTTTTACTCTGGCTTCTCCCTCTTTCTTTTCCAGTCCTCATGAAGGGTCTTGGCCCTGAAACATCGACTGTTCATTCTTCTCCGTAGATGCTGCCAACATTGCTGAATACCTCTGGCATTTTGTGAGTGTTGCTCTGAATTTCCAGCATCTGCAGAATCTTGTGCGTTTAATCTGATTGCATGATTTAAGGGAAGTGGAAATATAGTGGGAGATTGAGAGTCGAGGTCTAATTTGAATTAATACTGAGTAATAATTACCCATGGAATAAATACAATTAAAAAGGAATACAAGGAGGAATTTATGCCAGTAATTGGGATTAAATATAAAACTGCACCTTCCTGCAGTTGGCATTTTCCGATTTCTCTATTACCGTTCTGCGTTTCAAATACACTGGAGCCTTTTGAACAGGTACCTGTCATGTAACCTTTGTAGCCTTACTATTGCCACGTCATCGCAGTGTGCAACTTGTGAAATTAAACCTTTACATCAACGTCACCCTGATGTAGACCGGCAGCAACTGGATCCTTAAGTGGAATGTCAGACCCCAGGGACGATGTTGTTGTTGAGTGAATAACACTCATGACTCCACGAAGTCTGGTGCAGAATCAGCTGCTTCGTCAGTCGTCCCCGGGGAGGGTGAAGGATGACTTCAGGAAAATATAACCACCCCCTGTGCTACTGCCCGTTAAACGCTGCACCCAAAAATAAAAGCCCGCAGACGCCAAAACCCTGAAGTAAAGCAGGGGATAAGCTGGAAATACTCCTGGGTCAGACAGTTTCCCACTCCTCTGGGATGGAGGTAGCCCATGTGCCCTGCGTGTGACAGCGACGGAGAGCCAGCAGCGGTGAGCAGTCAGATATTTGCCCTTGAGGTTTGGTAGGTCTAAACAACAGGGGACCAAGGCCTTAATTCTGCAATGTGGTCCGGCATGACCCTTTACCCCAGGGGCACCCCAAACATACCCAAATGCCCAACCCCTCTCATACACCACACAAAAAAGAACACAGAACATAGAACACCACAGTACACTATAGGCTCTTCAGCCCAATATATCGTGCTGATATTTTAAACTACTCTAAGATCAATCTAACACCTCCATCCTACACAGATCTCCATTTTTCTATCATCCATGTGCCCATCTAAGAGTTTCTGTAAAACCCCTAATGTATCTGCTTCTGCCACCCCCCTACACACCCACCACTCTCTGTGAACAAAATCCTACCTCGGACTTCTCCTCTATACTTTCCTCCAATCACCTTTAAATTTTGCCCTGGAAAAATGTCTCTGGCTGTCCACTCACTCAACAACTTCACAGCACGAGCCCCCTCCGCATCCCCCTACACCGACCCCAATCCAATCTTCCTATACCAATCCCCCTCCGACCCCCCCCAGAGTAAACACCCCTTTCACTCCCACTACATTTCCCCCCCCCACTCCAATTCCCCTGTACCGGCCCCCATTCTAATTACCATACACCAAGTTCCTACAACACTACAGTACTGAAACAGGCACTTCAGCCCATCTAGTCTATGCCAAACTATTAATCTGCCTAGCCCCATCTACCTGCACCCAGACCATAGCCCTCCATACCCTTCCTATCCATTTAGCTGTCTAAATTTCTCTTAAATTTTGAAATTGAACTCGTATCCACCACTTGCACTGGCAGCATGTTCCACACTCCAGCACCTTCTGAGTGAAAAAGTTCCCCTAATATATTTCACTTTTCACCTTTAACCTGTGACCTCTCATTCCAGAGTCACCCAAACTTTGTGGAAAAAGCCTGTTTGCACTTTGTACCCTATAAAGTATGCCTCAATCAATCTCCCCTCAATCTTCAATGTTCCATGGAATAAGACTCTAACCTGTCCAACCTTTCCCTATAACTCAGATCCTCAGCTTCTCAAGTCACACCAACATCCTTGGAAATTTTCTCTTTCAATCTTAACTGACATCTTTCCTGTGTTACGAAACCAGTAACTGGGTCACTTACCAGCAAAGATGGAGACGTCCGTTGAAGTCTGATGATACTATTTTTAACAGTACTTATTAGTAAAAATACACAAAAATAATATCAGTGCAAATATACAGATAATATACATCCTCAATACTAAATCTAAAAGTGCAGGTATAATAATAATCAATAAGAAATAAGCTCTATCATTGTCTAGGGGATAATGTATTGCCCGATGGAAATATAAAGTTCACTCAGTTCATGCAGGCTGCAGCCGTTGGGGACCGCTGTATTGCAATGGTTGGAGAGAGAGAGAGATTTGGGAGAAAAACTTGCCGGCGTTCCTTTTATGATTTCAATCCATCAGGAGTCTCATTGTCGTGTCCTTTCACTCATGGCCTCTCCTGTAGCTAAGCCATTCTTCCAAGATGAGCCCGCCACCCTGGCAACACACGAGTCCTCACCGGCGTTTGCTATAAAACGCTATCACAGGATCTCTAGCGTTTCTCCTGGTGCGTCTAAAGGTGTTGTTCCCCAGACCCTCTTTTATCCTTACTCACGGGGTCTCAGATGTCAGTCAGGTTGGGATGATGCAATCCCTCGACCAGCCCACTCTGGTCATCCCCTGAGGGCTTCAATGAATAGTACAGTACTCAATACACAATTCCGTCTCCAAGAGACAATGGCCGTTATCGGTGGTTCCGTTTCGCTGAGGCCAGGACACATTCCAAACCCTGTGTATTCTGGACGTCTCTCTATCATTTCCTGGGTCTCAGACCCGAATTAATAGCGATCTTGCGATTCTCAAAAAGGAGGGGGCAACTTTGTACCCTTCGGCCCCTCAGATTTGCATCACATTCGTAACACCTGTACGTGATCAAAACTGCACACAATACTGCAAATTAGGCCTTACCAATGTCTTATGCAATTTCAACATAACATCCCGACTCTTGTACTCGATACGCTGATTTATTAAGGTCAATGTGCCAAAAGGGTGGTGGGTGGAGATACATCTCTACCCAGTCGGATATAAAGTGCTCCTTCCCTCTGCTCGCCTGCAGGTCATTCTTGGGAAAGGTGTAGCACCTGCTTAGTTCCTTATCAAAGTCACATGGCAGCAGGTGGAGGGTGGTTGGCCATATGAGCAGCTGGTGCATGTCACAAGTCCTAATTATGCACCATTGACATCAGGCAGACAACCTCTGAAGGGTATTGATAGTGTCTGCAGTCACCCGTCTTGTAAGGACACTGCCCAAAGGAAAGGCAGTGTTTTCCACCCCTTTGTGGAAAAAATTGCCAAGAGCAATCATGTCCGTGGAACCATGATCGCCTATGTCACATGACACAGCATCTAAGGCCATAAGACGTAGGAGCAGAATTGGGCCATTTGGCCCATTGAGTTTGCTCCGCCATTCATTCATGCCTGATCCCTTTTTTCCCCTCCTCAGCCCCACTCCCCGGCCTTCTCCCCGTAACCTTTGATGCCGTGGCCAATCAAGAACCTATCAATCTCCGCCTTCGGTACACCCAATGACCACAGCTGCCAGTGGTTACAATTTCCACAAATACACTGCCCTCTGGCTAAAGAAATTTCTCCACCTCCCTATTTTAAATGGACACCCCTTTATCCTGAGGCTATGCCCTCTTGTCCCCACCATGGGAAACATCCTTTCCACACCTACTCTGTCTAGGCCTTTCAATATTTGAAAGGTTCCAATGAGATCCCCCCTCCATCCTTCTAATTCCAGGGAGTACAGACCCAGAGTCATCAAATGTTCCTCATATGATAACCCAGAATCATCCTTGTGAACTTCCTCTGAGCCCTCTCCAATGCTAGCACATCGTTTCCTAGATAAGGAGCCCAAAACTGTTCACAATACTATGATGATAAATGTGCCAAGTCTTTCTTTACAGCCTGATTTACCTGCCTGTGACACCACTTTCTGGATTCTGAGATCCCCCTGTTCTACTGCACTCCTCAGTGCCCGACTGCTCACTGTGTAAACTCTACCCTGTGTAAACTCTACCCTCCCAAAGTGCGACACCTCACACTTGTCTGCATTAAATTTCATCTATTATTGTCAGCCCATTTTTTCCAGCTGGTCCAGATTCCACTGCAAGCTTTGATAGTCTTCTTCACTGTCCACTACACCCACAATCTTGGTGTCATCCACAAATTTGCCGATCCAGTTAACCACACTGTCATTCAGGTTGTTGATATAGATGACAGTCAGCAACAGTCCCAGCATTGATCCCTCTGGCACTCCAGTAGTCACAGGTCTCCAGTCAGAGAGGCAACCATCTACGGCCACACTCTAGCTTCTCCCTTCAAGCCAAGGCCTAATACAATTTGCTAACTCATTCTGAATGCCAGCGACTGAACCTTCTTGATCAACCTCCTAAGCAGGATCTTGTTAAAGGCCTGTTGAGGTCCATGTAGACAATGTCCACCGCCTTCCTTTCATCAACTTTCTTAGTAACTTCCATGAAAACCTCTTGTAAGATTGGTTAGACACAACCTACCATATACAAAGCCCTTGTGCAACCAACCCCGCACAATACATCTTCAATTACCCTACACCATCTCTCCTCCAATCCTCTTACATCAACCCCCTCTCCAGTTCTTGATGCCAAGCACCCCTCCAATCCCCATACACCTTTCCCATCCCCCTCCACCAATGCCTCACCCATCTCAACTCCCAGACCAAATGCTACATCCATTCCCTTATCCATCCTTCCACCTAAACACAACCCGTATGGAATGGCTTACATTACACACCCATGGCATGGATCCAGCCTTCAGCCCATCTACTCCGTGCCAGTATTATAATGCAGTCCGCTTCATCCACATGATCATTGTGTGAACAGGTAGCGCATCGGATTTTGAGTCAATTCCTTGATAGACCATAGAGAGGTTGCACCAATGCACAAGAATGGAAAGAGCTGCTGAGGTAAACTCGGCCCAACTCCATCATCAGCTCTAGCTTCTCCACCATCGAGGTGGCAACGTTCATCACTAAAGACCCTCACATTAAGGACATGCCCGCTTCTCATTGCTACCATCGAGGAGGAGGCATAGGAGCCTGAAAACACTCAATGTTTTAAGAGTAGTTTCTTCCACTCCGTCATCTGAACAGATCGTGAACAAGCTCATTTTTAACTCCTATTTTGCACAACTTATTTATTTTCATACAGTATATTCCTTATTGTAACTCAGAGTAATTTTTATGCATGGGACTGTACTGCTGCAGCAAAACACCAAATTTCACAACATATGTCGGCGATAATAAACCTGATTCTGATTCTGATTCTGACCTTTGAGTTCATGAATGATGGTCAATTCAAAGAAATAATTTCTGAGTACACTGGAAGTTCATTGATACATTAACATTTGATGAACTGGACTATTCATTGCATGCCCGGTGATTTGACCTTGGAGCTCAGGTCAGCAACTTAATGCACCACATGTTTTGATCTCTGAGTATACAGTCTACTCATTGACCTGCCAGTACATGGTCAGGTCATTGACGTATTGGGAACATTTTTTTTTGTGAATACCTGGTGTATTGACATGTTCAGAGCGCTGAGCTTTGAGTTCATGGCGGGTGTGTTGACACATCTGGTCCGCTAAGTGATAGTTCCGGTGCATTCATCTGTGCACACTGACATAACTGGTTGATTGACTTTCTGTGTGCACGATCAGGTTATTGACATATCTAGTGGCACAGTAGTGTAGCAGTTAGTGCAATTTCTTTACTGTGCTAGGATCACCAAATGGAGTTTGATTCCCATCGCTGTCTGTAATGAATTTGTACTGCCCCCCACCCCCCATGATCATGTGGGTTTCCTCCAAGTGCTCTGGTTTCCTCCCACAATCCAAAGATGTATGCGTTAGGGTTAGTTGGTTGTGAGTATGCTATGTTGGTGCCAGAAGTGTGTACAAAGTTCAAAGTAAATTTTATTTTCAAAGTACATATATATCGGGGACTTCCAGTAAGATGGCGATTGTTTAGCTGCTCCGAACTTTTGCTCCGTCATTTTCCCTATCTTTGCACTATATGTCTCCATTCTTAAACCTTAGTTAGGTATTTTATTAGGTCTCTTTTACTTACCTGTGAACACATCTATCTTATAATGTCTACCAAAAGTACTAAAACCGGGAAAAAGGAAACTATGGCTTTGTCGACTGACATTCTCGCTGCTTTGGAACAGCATCGAGAAGATATTTTATTTAAAGGAATTTAGAACTTCTTTCAACCAGCTGGATGTCAAATTGGATCGGATCAACGCTAGAATGGACGAACATGCTGAACATTTATCTCGCATCGACTCGACTTCGTAAGATTTAAAACGCCGTGTTCAATACCTTGAAACTTTCTGCTCCAGTCTAAGGAAAAGAATTGTAAACTTTTTTCCAAAATGGTGGATCTTGAAAACCGGAGCAGACGTTGCAATCTATGAATTCTTGGTTTGCCAGAGGCCACCGAACAGGGTTCTCTCATGAAATTTTTTTCCGATTTTCTCTGTGAGATTTTTGGGAAATAATTTCTTCCGAATCCACCTGAGCTTGAAAGGGCACACAGGATCTACGTTCCCCGTGCAATTCTGGGTCCCCGCCCACGGCCGGTAATTTTGTACTTTCATCAATACAAGGTGAAAAACCGTTTGATTATGGAGGCACGCCGCAGAGGTACTTTTGCTTTTCAAAATTCAGTCATTCGTTTTGTGGAGGATTTTGCCCCCCCAGGTTCTGAAGATGTGTGCTGAGTTTAAAGGTGTAATGAAAGTGCTTTTTGATCGTGGACTCAGACCCCCCTTCGAAATCCAGCCGATCTCCGAATTACACTTACTACTGGAGAATATAAGTGGTTTAAATCAGAGAAGGAGGCTGAGGCATTTGTTGGAAGTCTTCCGGCCATCCAGTCTTCTTCGGAACCCGGTTGGACCTTCTAAAATGGTGGATAAGTACTTCTCGTAGTAAAACTATTCCTTCCGGACTCAGACTTTACTTGAATAACTCAGACATTATCTATTGAAACTCTAAGGGCTGTAGTCAATCTCTCCCTGGACTTGGTGCATTTTTTCTAAATAGATAATCTGAGTTTAATGTTTCCCTGCGGACATTTAGATTGTACTTGTGTAATCTATTTTATTCTCGTATAACTTTATCTATAGAGTTCTACAATTGACTCTAACTTGTTTTGGAGGTTTGGAGTTTTTATTGAAGGCCTCTCTGTTGGTTGATTCACAGTTTAAGTTTTGCTTTTTTTTTCTGTAAATGGTTGATAAATACTCTCCTCGAATCTATAATTTCCCCCTTTTCTCCCTCCCTTTTTTTTTCTTCTTTTAATCTTCTATAATTTTTCGCGGGTAGGTTAGTTTTGGTTTTCTTCTGATTTTCTTTGTATTAAGTTTTATACTTCTGTTGAAGTTGTTCCTATTTGTAATTATGTTTTCTAGTGCATAAACTAGTTACCATTTGCTATAGTATTTATACGGAACTGTTGTTAATGACACAGAACTAGAAGTCATATTTGGATTAGTTTTTTTGGTAGAGCTAGCTGCTTTTTTTGGTAGCCGTCTAGTCTTGGGTTGCGAGGGTGGGGTGGGTTCTCCAGTTCTAACACCACTCACTGTTTCTTTTGCTTTCCTTTGTTACTCAGGACATGTTTATGTTTTGATTCTACGAATCTATGTTTACATTTTTGCTCCCAGACTGTTATTGTACTGCTTGACTTTTTATATGCCTGCTGCCTTCTATGCATTAACAATTGATAATGGCTAATACACTTAAATTTGTGAGCTGGAACGTAAAGGGATTGAATCATCCTGTTAAAAGGAGGAAGGTCTTCTCACATATTAAACAACTCAAAGCTGACATTGCCTTCCTTCAAGAAACTCATATTCGTTGTTCTGATACCTCCCGGCTTTTGTCAAAGTGGGCGGGTCAGCATTTTCATTCAACCTTCGCCTCCAAAGCTAGGGGGGTTTCCATTCTTATTAACTCAAATATTCCTTTTTAACTCCATAATAAGATATCTGATACAAATGGCCATTTTACTATTGTTTCTGGTAAACCATATAATACTAAAGTTGTACTAGCAAACCTGTATGCCCCCAATTTTGATTATGTTAATTTTTTGAACGTTTTTTTTCCTCACTGCCGGACTTAAACTCATACTCTCTTATACTGGGTGGTGACTTCAATTGTTGGTTAGATCCTAATTTGGATCGATTGTCCTCTGTTACTAGACCACCTATTAAATCTGCCTTAGCTATCCAATCGTTTCTCTCTAATTATGGTATCTCTGATATATGGCGTTTCCTTCATCCTACTGAGAGAGATTATTCTTTTTTTTCACATGTTCACCATACCTTTACTAGAATTGACTACTTCTTACTCGATAACCAACTCATTCCATTTGTCTATTCTTGTGATTATCAGAGTATACTGATTTCTGACCATGCCCCAATTACTCTGTCTTTAAACTTTCCTGGTCTCCCTCAGAGGAATAAACACTGGCGGTTTGATTGGACTTTATTATCGGATGATGATTTTCTAAAATTTATTAAGGATCAGATAACCTTTTATTTTAACACCAATACAACACCTGAAGAGTCATCCCAGATTGTCTGGGATGCCATGAAAGCATATTTGAGGGGTCAAATAATCTCCTATACAGCAAATCTTAATAGAAAGTCCTGTGCAGATCGATTAGACCTCATTAATCAGATTAAAGAATTGGATCAACTGTATGCTCAAACTAAGAATCCTGAACTATACAAGAAGTGTGTAGAACTTCAAACTAAATTTAATCTTCTGTCTACTGAACCTGTCGAACGCCAACTTCTTGAAAGTAAGAGTCGCTTTTACATTCATGGTGACAAATCTGGTAAATTTCTAGCCAATCAGCTGAGGCGTTTCAAAGCCAAACAACATATTACAAAGATCCGGGAGGAGAACGGAGACTTTACATCGGATCACTTAGAAATTAATGATGCATTTAAAAATTTCTATTCTCGACTTTATTCCTCTGAATCTTTGAATGACAATATCTCTGTTGATCATTTTTTAAATGATCTGAATATTCCTTTGCTTTCATCTGATTTTAAAGCCAAACTTAATGCGCCTATATCATCAGAAGAAATATCTTTTGCAATTTCTGCATTGTCCTCAGGGAAATCTCCTGGACCTGACGGGTTCCCCGTAGAATTTTATAAATCATTCTCTTCACTCCTTTCTCCTCAGTTATTCTCAGTATTAACTGACTCGTTTAATTACAGGAAATTGCCACCCTCTTTTAATGAGGCATCTATTATTCTTTTATTAAAAAAGGGTAAAGACCCAACAGAGTGTTCCTCATATAGGCCAATTTCTTTGCTTAATGTTGATGTTAAAATCTTGGCTAAAGTTTTGGCTTATAGATTAGAAACTGTTATTCCCTCTATTATTTCTGATGACCAAACTGGTTTTATTAAAAACCGTCTTCCTTTTTTAAACATTCGGCATTTATTTAATATTTTATATTCACCTCCAACTGGGATTCCTGAATGTGTTATTTCCCTCGATGCGGAGAAAGCATTTGATCGTATAGAGTGGAACTACCTTTTTGCAGTTTTAGAAAAATTTGACTTCGGTCAAAGTTTTATCTTTTGGATCAAATTGCTGTATTTGTGTCCTACTGCCTCTGTTTTAACCAATTTTCAGAAATCCCAGTTATTTAACCTCAAACGTGGCACCAGTCAGGGATGCCCTTTAAATCCCTTTCTCTTTGATTTGGCTATAGAACCTTTGGCGATAGCATTTTGAAATTGTCCTGAATTGACCGGGATTTGGAGAGGGGGTGTTGAGCATAGAGTTTCTCTTTATGCTGATGACTTATTACTTTTTCTTTCAAATCCGTCTACATCCTTACCTCCAATGTTTTCACTTCTTGACCAGTTTAGCCAGTTCTCTGGCTATAAACTTAATTTACATAAGAGCGAACTTTTCCCAGTTAATAAAGAAGCACAAGAATTAACATTTCGTGATCTCCCTTTTAAAGTAGTTCATAATCAATTTACTTATCTTGGGATTACAGTCACAAGGAAGTTTAAAGATCTCTTTCGTGAAAATTTTGCCAATCTTTCATATACTATAAAACAGAGTCTGGTACAATGGTCACCTCTATCTATGTCTTTGGTAGGTCGTATTAATGTTGTTAAAATGTATGTTCTCCCTGAACTTTTATATTTATTTCAATCAATCCCAATTTTTATTCCTAAATCTTTTTTCAATTCCTTAGACTCTATTATTTTGTCATATCTGTGGAAGAATAAGCACTCTAGAATTAATAAAGTCTATCTCCAAAAACCTAGAAAAGAGGGTGGCATGGCTTTACCTAACTTTCGTTTATATTACTGGGCAGCCAATATACGTTGTGCTACCTTTTGGTCTTTTTTCCATGGCCAACCCGAGTGCCCTAATTGGGTGGCAATGGAGTTGAGCTCCACTAAAGATTTATTTATCTCTGCACTTCTTGGCTCTGTACTCCCTAGTAGTTTGTCCAGATTAATAGTTAATCCTCTTGTTAGACACACTTTGCGTATATCGGCTCAGTTTAGGAAATTTTATGGTTTCCGTGGTTTTTCCGTTTCTAGCCCTATCTTACATAATCACCTTTTTTTACCTACTACGTACGACTCAACATTCCATGATTGGTATAGGAAGGGCATTAGACATTTTGAAGATCTTTTTATTGATAATCGCTTCACTTGTTTTCAACAGCTCTCTGCTGTTCAATCTGCCCAATGCTCATTTTTTTAGATATCTCCAAATTAGACAGTTTATTGCTCCTTTAATTCCTAACTTCCCTGAAATGCCTGAGAAAAATGTTATGGACTTATTTCTTTCCATTAATCCACTAGGTAAAGGTTTAATATCATTTATTCGAGATAAATTAGCAGCCTTACGACGTGCCCCTGTGGATAAAATTAAAATGGCATGAGAGCAGGATTTAAATATCTCCTTATCTGATGAAACTTGGGACTCGATTCTCAAATCGGTTAATTCATCCTCTCTTTGTGCTCGCCATTGCCTTTTACAGTTTAAGATTGTTCATAGAGCCCATATGTCTAAATCTAAACTATCTCGATTTTACCCTAACATTAGTCCGCTCTGTGATAAATGCAAGAGGGGTGTGGCCTCTCTCATCCATATGTACTGGTTTTGTCCTAGCTTGGGGAAATTTTGGAAAGATGTCTTCATAACATTATCGTATATTCTGAATCACCACCTAGAACCAAACCCTTTAATTGCTTTGTTCGGTTTCTGGGGTGAGACAGATTTACATCTGAGTTAGACTAAGTGTCGAATATTATCTTTTGCCTCTCTCCTGGCTAGACGTTTAATCCTCCTTAGATGGAGAGATGTTGTCCCGCCCACGCATGCTCAATGGCTTAACGATATTATGGCCTGCTTAGACCTTGAAAAAATTCATTATTCAGTTCTTAATTCGGATTTAAAGTTCCATAAGGTCTGGGGACCTTTTATTGAGTACTTTCATAACCTTCCTCTTAACTAAGGTTTTTTTTTCGGTCCCTTGCTTTCAGCTCCTTTTTTTTGGTAGTAGGCATTAATATCCTCTGTTGCTAAGTGTACTTACAGCTTTGGGGGTTTGATTGTCCTGATTTATATTCTCTATATTGTTTTGTGGTTGGTCTGGAGTTTTTGTTGTGTTGCGGGGCTTGGGGAGGATACTAATTTTACTTGTCTTCAATTTGTGTGCTTTCTCAATTATCTTTCTTTGTATCATATTGTTATTGTATGTTTATTTTTGCACTGTATCAATGTTCTTCACTTTGATCTGGGTTTTTTTATCTGGTTATGTAGAAAATGTAGAAAAAAACTAATTAAAAAAAAGTACATATATATCACCATATACAATCCTGAGTTTCATTTTCCTGCGGGCATACTCAGCAAATCTATAGAACAGTAACTATAACAGGATCAATGAAAGATCAACCAGAGTGCAGAAGACAACAAACTGTTCAAATGCAAATATAAATAAATAGTAATAAATAACAAGAACATGAATAACGAGTCCCTAAAGTGAGATCATTGGTTGTGGGTAACATCTCAAAGGATGGGCAAGTGAGTGCAATTATCCCCTTTGTTCAAGAGCCTGATGGTTGTGGGCAGTAACTGTTCTTGAACCTGGTGATGTAAGTCCTAATGGTAGAAGAGAGAAAAGAGCACGGCCTGGATGGTGGGGATCTCTGGTGACAAATGTCTTTTTTCCTACGACAGGGTTTCATGTAGACGTGCTCAATGGTTTGAAGGACTTTACCTGTGATGTACAGGGCCGAATCCACTACTTTTTGCAGGATTTGCCATTCAAAGAGATTGGTGTTTCCATTACCAGGCCATAGTGCAACCAGTTGATCACTTTCCAGTACACATCTACAGAGGTCTGTCAAGTCTCTGAGGAAGTAAGGGTGCTGCCATGTTTCCTTCACAATTGCACTTACATGTTGAGTCCCAGGACAGATCCTCTGAAATAGTAACACCCAGGAATTTAAAGTTACTAACCCTCCGATCCCCCGATGATTACTTGCTCGTGGTTTCCCTCTCCGGAAGTCAACAATCAATTCCTTGGTCTTGCTGACGTTGAGTGAGAGGTTGTTGTTATAACACCACTTAGCCAGATCTTCAGTCTCCCTCCTATATGCTGATTCATCACCACCTTTGATTCGGCCCCCAACAGTGGTGCTCCCACAAGGATGGCCCCACAATCCTTGCTGATTTGATGTGACGCAAACAATGTATTTCACTGTATGTTTCAATGTTTCGATGTTCATGTGATAAATAAAGTTAATCCTAAAATCTTGATCTTGGCATATTCATCACTGTGTATAGAGGGCGTTCATTGGTCTATCTGCTGATTTGGTCTTTCAGTACATAGAACATCCAGCACTTTAACTTTAAAGTAATTTGATTGAAAAGTTTGATGCATTGAACTTTCTGTACATGATCCTTTCATTGATAGTGTATTGACCTCTGAGTAAATGGCCAGTTCATTGGTGCATCCAATGCATTGACCTCTGTGCATTGAAATGCCCAGTACATTCTCTATCGTCAACACAGTCTTCTTATTAACAGGTATGGGGGATTCACCCATTGTGTAGACCAAGTTCGTTGTTATGTGCATTGTGTTGACCTCTAACTGCATCTGAGTCCACAGTCAGATCATCAAAATGTCTGGTTCATTGACCTTTCAGTACATAGTCATCGACAATTTTACTGAGTTGACCTTTGAGTACATGAGCTGTTCATTAACTAACTCAGTAAGTTTTGGAAACGTGATTGGTTCGCTCATACACTATGTATATCCAGTACATTAACATTTTTGGATAGGTCTGATACATTGACCTTTGAAAGCATGGTCAGTTCCAATGTATTTCACAGTGAGCTCAAGGTCAGCTCCTGAATCATTCAGTGCATTTACATTCGAGTACACAGTCTGTTCATTGACATGTTCAGCACAATCATCCTTCAGAACACAGTGGCACTTCTCTGCTTTGATCTCTGCATCATTTCATTGACTTATTTGGTGCATGGAGCTGTGAGTACACAGGCTAATGAAGCTGTTCAGTTTTCCTTCTAAAATGGCCACTTCTTCTCTCTAATAAATGTCACACTTTTGTTGTTTTCCAAGATGTATGTCTCTTGCAGTGAGCTTGGGTAAACCACTCTTGTTGACCTCTGATGGTACAGTTGTTTACTACGGGCCAACAATATTAACCCTAAGCACTTCAAACATTTCACACAGGCAGCTTGGCAATAGGAAGTTACTGAAGAGCAACTGGTTCATTTAACACCTCAGAAAGAAGCTAAAGGTTTTCTTTTTCTGCACCATACTGTATCACACTGGGCTACAGTACTGGTGAGTGTAGATTAGTTACTGTATATCACTGAGGTACAGTACAGGTGGGGATGGGACTGTCACTGTATAACACCAGGGTACAATACTTGTGGGGACAGGTCATTCACTTTATAACACACGAGTACAGTACTGGGTCTGTCACTGTAGAACACCAGGGGACAGTACTGGTGGGGATAGGTCCCTCACTGTATTGCACTGAGTTGTAAATCAGAAGGATAGTGAGGTGAGATAATTCAAGGTGTACTCCTCTGTCAGTGTGAGGTGAGGTCAGTGCCTGTATCTGTCACTGTGAAATCCTGCACCACACTCCTGGTAGATACTGGTTTGTTTCTGTTATGTGGGTTCAGTTCTGGAGGCCTGGTTTCAATATTACAACACGTCCAAAGCCCCTTGTTGCGGGTGAAGTTACAGAACCTCCTGAGATTGGAAGATCACTGCACCAACCAATAGTTAATCATTGCGGCTGACTGACCTGCCTCTCCAGTACTTCTTCATCTCATGAAGAGCATTAGTCTTCCTTCATGCCGTAGTCTTCATTAGCCAAAATATTGCATCAATTTACAGCAACTTGCATTTCTGTAGCACCTCTCGGGGTGTTACAGAGGCAACATCTCACACACAGTCTCCTGAGGCTTTTGTTATTTAAACACAATCACTGCTGCCTTCGGGAAGGGGGTACAGGAACCTTGGGTCCCACACCACCAAGTTCAGGAATGGTTATTACCCATCAACCATCAGGCTCTTGAACCAGTGTGGATAATTTCGCTCACCCCAACTCTGAACTGATTCCACAAGCCATGGAATCACTTTCAAGGACTCTACCACTCATGTGCTCTGTATTATTTATTCATTATTACAGTGTATTTGTACTTTTTTCTGTATTTATGATTTGTCTTCTTTTGCACACTGGTTGTTTGTCAGTTTTTGTGTGTCATTTTACATCAATTCTTTTGTATTTCTTTGTTCTACTTTGTGAAGGCCTGCAAGAAAATGAATCTCAAGATAGTACAAGGTGACATATATACATATATTCTGAAAATAAATGCACTTTGAACTGTGAACAAGGGTGAGAATTTTAAAATCAAGTGCTGCTGGATCGGGAAGCAGTGTAGGGTGGCAATGCGATGTGAGTTATTAAGCTCACCTCTGCACCTCCTCACTACATCAATAGCAAGTAATGTCAAGGACTGACTATTGAGAAGAGTTCCCAGCACAGTGACTGTGAGTACTTTCTCAGTAGCTGAGCCAATTTTACCTAGAAATATCCAGCAAACTAAGATCCCCATCAAAACTGGTGAAAGGTCTGGCAACTGTAAAAAAGTGTTACTGCATTATTGAAGAAGGCCTCTTTGCTCTGGTCTCATGTACTCTTCTCACTGTGACCATTGGGCTGGAAGTTCAAAAGTCTGAAATCCCACGAAAACAGGTTCAGGAACAAATACTGGCCTACAAACATCAGGTTTTGAACTGATCCGCACACCCCTAACCCCACTTCAGTGATGGAACCTTGAACCAACTCTGTGCCTTGCACTTGTCTCTGTGATTATGCTTAGCATAAATGTCTTGTTCAGCGCAGTCTTTTCTTCACTATTTAAATTACTCATGTATAATTTATATTTTGTGTGCTGTCTGCATCTACTGTACTTGGCTGCGATGCAGCTGCAGGCAGGGTTTTCATTGAACCTATACCTCATCAGACTGAGCTGATGAGGTAAGCTGACTTTACGTGGCTATCGAGCCTCTTTCCCTGCTGAATTGCTCCATATTGCTTAACACTTACCAGTGCATTTTGTGCGTTAAGTTGCTATTTTACTAACATGTTCACTTCTCCTTCTCAAAATTAGCAGTCATGCTAAAACCAATCTGAGGTGGGGTGATGGCAGGAGACAATTCTGTCTCTTGCTGAGAAAATTGCTGTAATTTCTGTTATTATTCCAGAGTAATCCTTCCCTGTCACCCTGTCCATTTAAACTAGTATCAATCATCTGCTTCATTTTTCTAATCAATAGTCGTCATTAGGTTCCTCTTTGCTCAATAGAATCCTGATGGAGTGTAATGCATCTAATTTATCTTTCTGATTTACACAGGCTATCTTCACCTTGGCTTCATGTTGGGGGCCTCTTCGAAATATTTACACAGCCCTACAGCTAGCTGGAATGGCTGCCAGTGATATTTATGTGCTGCTAACATCTCCATACGGTACATTTTAAATGCTACCACTTTCCCTAAGTGGATTAAAAAGGAGATGAAATTCCAGCTTGAAAGAGAGAGAAATTAATATTAGAAAGGTGGTGTTTGCACTTTCTGTGTCTTGTTGCATTGTGTTGTTATGTAGTGCCTTTTATGACCTTTGAATGTCCCAAAGCACTTTATAGCCAATGAAACACATTTTGATGTATGGCACCATTCTAATGTTGGAACCAGATCTGTTAATGAGCCAACAAAAAGCAATATGAAAAGCACCAGATAATACTGCACTTTCTGTGGCACTGAGGCCGAGGCTGAGGCCTGCTCTAGCTGTTCTAGGCTTCATATCTATAGTCTCACTTTAGACAATAGACAATAGGTGCAGAAGTAGACCATTCGGCCCCTCGAGTCTGCACCGCCATTCTGAGATCATGGCTGATCATTCACTATCAATATCCAGTCCCTGCCTTGTCCCCATATCCCTTGATTCCCCTATCCAGCAGATATCTATCTAGCTCCTTCTTGAAAGCATCCAGAGAATTGGCCTCCACCGTCTTCCGAGGCAGTGCATTCCACACCTCCACAACTCTCTGGGAGAAGAAGCTCTTCCTCAACTCTGTTTTAAATAACTGACCTCTTATTCTCAATCCATGCCCTCTGGTGTTGGACTCTCCCAACATCTGGAACATATTTCCTGCCTCAATCCTATCAAATCCTTTAATTATCTTAAACGTTTCAATCAGATCCCCTCTCAATCTCCTCAATTCCAGCGTGTACAAGCCCAATCTCTCTGCGTAAGACAGCCCTGCCATCCCAGGAATCAACCTAGTGAATCTACGCTGCACTTCCTCAATTGCCAGAATGTCCTTCCTTAAACCTGGAGACCAAAACTGTACACAATATTCCAGGTGTGGTCTCACCAGGGCTCTGTACAAATGCAAAAGGACATCCTTGCTCTTGTACTCAATTCCCCTTGTAATAAAGGCCAACATTCCATTTGCCCTCTTCACTGCCTGTTGCACTTGCTCATTCACCTTCATTGACTGATGAACTAGGACTCCTAGGTCTCTTTGCATTTCTACCTTACCTAACTCTACACCATTCAGACAATACTCTGCCCTCTTGTTCCTGCTTCCAAAGTGGATAACTTCACATTTATTCACATTGAATGACATCTGCCAAGTATCTGCCCACTCACCCAGCCTATCCAAGTCTCCCCGTATTCTCCTAACGTCCTCTTCGCATGTCACACTGCCACCCAGTTTAGTATCATCAGCAAACTTGCTGATATAGTTTTCAATGCCCTCATCTGAATCGTTGACATAAATCGTAAAGAGCGGTGGTCCCAATACAGAGCCCTGTGGTACCCCACTAGTCACCTCCAGCCAGTCCGAGAAACACCCATTCACTGCTACCCTTTGCTTTCTATCTGCCAACCAGTTTTCTATCCATGTTGAAACCCTGCCCCCAATGCCATGAGCTCTGATTTTACTCACCAATCTCCTATGTGGCACCTTATCGAATGCCTTCTGAAAATCTAGGTACACAACATCCACTGGCTTACCCTCATCTAACATCCTTGTTACACCCTCAAAAAACTCCAACAGATTAGTCAAGCATGATTTGCCCTTGGTAAATCCATGCTGGCTCGGCCTAATCCTACTACTGCCATCAAGATGTGCCACTATTTCGTCCTTAATAATGGACTCAAGCATCTTCCCCACGACTGACGTTAGGCTAACAGGGTGATAGTTCTCCGTTTTCTCCTTCCCTCCCTTCTTGAAAAGTGGGATAACATTAGCCACTCTCCAATCTTCAGGAACTGATCCTGAATCTAAGGAACATTGGAAAATGATTACCAATGCATCCGCAATTTCCTGAGCCACCTCTTTTAGAACCCTCGGATGCAGACCATCTGGACCCGGGGATTTATTAGCCTTCAGTCCTACCAGTCTACTCATCACAGTTTCTTTCCTAATGTCAATCTGTCTCAATTCCTCTGATATCTTATGACCCTGGCCCATCCATACATCTGGGAGATTGCTTGTGTCCTCCCTGGTGAAGACAGATCTAAAGTACGCATTAAATTCTGTTGCCATTTCCCTATTTCCCATAGCAATTTCTCCCAATTCATTCTTCAAGGGGCCAACATTGTTCTTAACTATCTTCTTTCTCTTCACATAGCTAAAAAAGCTTTTGCTACCCCCTTTTATATTCCTGGCTAGACTGAGCTCATACCTGATTTTTTCTCTCCGTATTGCTTTTTTAGTTAAGATCTGCTGTTCCTTAAAACTTTCCCAATCATCTGTATTCCCACTCATCTTAGCTCTGTCATACTTCTTTTTCTTTAATGCTATACAATCTCTGACTTCCTTTGTCAACCACTGTGGCCCCTTCCCCCTCTTTGAATCCTTCCTTCTCATTGGAATGAACTGCTTTTGCATCTTTTGTATTATCCCCAAGAATATCTGCCACTGCTGATCCACTGTCTTTCCTGCCAGGGCATCCGCCCATTTAACTTTGGCCAGCTCTTCCCTCATGGCTCTGTAGTCTCCTTTATTTAATTGCAACACTGACACCTCTGATCTGCCCTTATCCCTCTCAAATTGTAGATAAAAACATCATGTTATGATCACTACTTCCTAATGGCTCCTTTACTTCAAGATCGCTTATCAATTCCTGTTCATTACACATCACCAAGTCTGAAATAGCCTCGTTCCTGGTTGGCTCAAGCACAAGCTGTTCCAAAAATACACCCCTTAGACCAGGGGTCGGCAACCCGCGGCTCTAGAGCCGCATGCGACTCTTTCATCTCTGTGCTGCGACTTCCCGTGGTTTGTTAGTTTTTGAAATGTAATTCAAAATTTGAAGATTATGGTGATCTTGTACAATCTAAAAACGTTGTGGAGACCCCATTTCCTGGCACATCTGAACCGGCTCACAATTAGCCACTGTTCCGGCTAAGGGAGATAGCCTACGGGGGTTTGTGAGTATGTGTCTTTTGGAGCATCCGCGCCCACAGGGACGGGTTGAGGGAGGCTTTAAAGCAAGGCTGTTTAGTTCGAATAAAGTTACCTTGACTGCAGTGTCATTATTTTAGTGCTGCATGTAGCACACCGCTACAATGTGTTTTTTATCGCTATTAATATACATCACCACTGCCAATGCCTGACACCCGCCAGTGCGCGATTTCTTTTAATTCTTCGATCCAAGGTAGGCTAACTATGGAGTAACCTTCAACCCAACGTCTTTTTTTCGGAGTTCAAAATGTTTTTGTTGCATGCAGAAATGTAATTTCGTTTTCTCTGCAGGAGTTCATCAATTCCATAAATGCAACACATTATAGTTTGTTTATACATAGCATAAAGGCAAAAAAAAAAACTGTTGTATGCAGTGTTATTTCATTTTAAATGTCAAACGGGTTTTGTGGCTCCCAGTGTTTTCTTTTCTGTGGGAAACGGGTCCAAGTGGCTCTTTCAGTGGTAAACGTTGCCGACCCCTGCCTTAGACACTCTACAAACTCCCTATCCTGGGGTCCAGCACCTACCTGATTCTCCCAGTTCACCTGCATGTTGAAATCTTCCATAATGACTGCATTACCTTTAGCACATGCCAATGTTAACTCCCTAATCAACTTGTACCCAATATCAACGCTACTGTTTGGGGGCCTGTACACAACACCCATTAGGGTCTTTTTACCCTTACTGTTCCTCAGCTCAATCCACACAGACTCTACTTCCCCTGTTCCCAAGTCACCTCTTGCTAAGGACTGAATCTCATTCCTCACCAACAGGGCCACCCTACCCCCTCTTCCCATATTTCTGTCTCTACGATAGCACGTATACCCTGGTACACTCAATTCCCAGGCCTGATCCCCTTGCAGCCATGTCTCCGTTATCCCAACAATATCGTAGTTCCCCATTTTCATCTGAGCTTCAAGCTCATCGGTCTTATTTCTGACACTACACGCATTCAAGTATAGAATTCTTAGCCCATTCCTCCTCTCTTTGCTTAAAACACTGTCTATTGTACCTAACCCAGCTCCTTGAACTTCCATCGGGCTAATTGCACCTTGAATTTTGATGACCTTCTCAAGATCACCCAAACCTTCTACACATTCTACACATGCTCCTTCTGACCAACCCTCTGTACATGTAACTTTTCCAACACATGTTCTGTCTCACCCTTCTCCTTTACACAATTAATATTTGGGAAACGTGTATTCCCCACCTGTCCCTTATCCTTCCTCATATCATCTTCTCTCGTAATCTGGATCCCTGCCCCCTGCACATCTAGTTTAAACCCCCCCAAGCAGCACTGGCAAACATTCCTGCAAGAATGTTAATACCCCTCCAGTTCAGATGTAGACCGTCCCTTCGAAACAGATCCCAATGTCCCTGGAACAAAGACCAATTATCCAAAAACCTGAAACCTTCCTTCCTGCACCATGATCTCAGCCTCGTATTAGTGTGCATAATCATTCTATTCTTCGCCTCACTCGCACGTGGCACAGGTCGCAATCCCGAGATTGTCACCCTGGAGGTCCTGCCTTTCAGCTTCACTCCTAACTCCCTGAACTCTCTAAGCAGGACCCCCTCACTCACCTTACCTACATCATTGGTCCCTACATGGACCACTACATCTGGGTTCATACCCTCGTTCTCAAGAATAGCCTGCACCCAATCTGAGATGTCCCGGACCCTGGCACCAGGGAGGCAACATACCATCCGAGACTCCCGATCTGCCCCACAAAATCTCCTATCTGCCCCCCTAACTATAGAGTCCCCTAAAACTATCGCTCTCTTCTCTTCCCTCCTCCCCTTTCTAGTTGAGGGTTCAACCTCTGTGCCAGAGGCAGGACCACTACAACTCATTCCTGGTAGGTCATCAACAGTATCCAGTACGGTATACTTATTGTTAATGGGAATGGCCGCAGGGGTGCTCTGCTCTCTCTGCCTGCTCCCCCTGCCTCTCTGGACCGTCACTCATCTGTCTACTTCTTGGATTTTTGGTGCGACTACCTCTTGATAACTCCTATCTATCTCTGCCTCCACCTCCCGAATGATCCGTAGTTCATCCAGCTCCCGCTCCAACTCCCTAACTCGGGCTGATAGGAGCTGCAGCTGGACGCACCTTTTGCAGGTGTGGTCATCAGGGACAACTGTGTTGACCCTGACCTCCCACATACTGCACACGGAGCACACCACTGCTCTGACTGTCTCCCCCATACCTGAACTGGATTGATAGAATAAGTCTAAAAAGCACCTAGCGACCTTACCTTCTTCCCCTCAGCGAGCAATCACACAGGCTTACCGAAGTCCCCTTACACCGAAGCCCACTTAGCCAAAGCCCAGGACTCTGCTTCCACGGACTCCGCTGCCCGCTCTGAAAAGAAGTCCTGCCTTTTAAAGTGCGCGCTCGACGCTGACGTCACTCGCGCCTGCGCAGTTCCCCCTCCTCCACAGGTATTGACCAGGTAGGCTTAAATCCTACCTACAACGGTCGAATTCTCTGAGCTCCCAGCAAAATCACAAGCTGTAACTTGCTCCCGATTCAAATGACCACTCTGAAAAGATAACACTTTCCTTCGAAGTGCTACGTGCTACGTGGTTAATTATATTGTTTACATGATTTGCGTTTCCTTCTCTCTCTCAGCGCACTGAGTGTTGGTCATTTTTTAAAGGGTTCTTTCGGGTTTCTTGTTGTGTGGCCGCCTGTAAAAAGACAATTCTCAAGGTTCTATAATGTATACAGACTTTGATGATAAATGTACTTTGAACTTTGAACTTAATATTGAAGGTAGCTCCACTGCTAGACCTGTTGCCTCACAGATCCAGAGAACCATGTTCAGTCCTGACACTGGGTGCTCTCTGTGTGGAGTTTACTGAAGGTTTCTTCCAAAACTGTGGGTTTCCACTGGGTGTTCGTGTTTCCTTCCACACCCCAAAGACATGCAGGTTGGTACATTAATTTTTCCCTTATTAGGGAGAGAGAGAGCCTGTGGTACGTTGAATTACCGGGTGAACCAGTGGCCTTTGGGGTACTGCAGTCGTTGTCTTGAGTGTTTAGTGGAGGGTGCTGATGCTTTTTTACTGGTGGGGTGGGGGGGTCGTTGCCTGGCTGCTGGGAGGGGGAAATGGGGGGGGGCGGCTTGGGCGTTCTGATGTTTTAACTGTCATTCATTCTTTGGGGCACTCCTCTGTTTTCATGAATGTTTGTGAAGACAAAAGAATTTCAGGATGTATATTGTATATATTCCTCTGACATTAAATGGGTGTGTGGGTGAGTGTAGGATGGGATTGGTATGAATGAGGGAAGGATAATAAATAGGGATTAATCTAGGATGACTGTAAATGGGTGGTTGAAGGGTGATGGGCCAAAGGGCCTGTTTCTATGCAGTATCTCTTTACGTATCTCTCTGGGTTTTTGGACATTAAGGGAATTAAAGGACATGGAGGAAAATGGTGTTGAGACTGAAGATCAGCATAATCTTGAGGAATGGCAAGTCAAGCACAAAAGGTCATCTGCTCATCTCTGTTTACTGTCCATCAAGTGTCTCTTCTTTTTACTAAACCTTTAGTTTGTCAACCCACTCCTCCCCATGCTGCTGATATAGTTGCATGGATGGCCCAAGGAACTTCAACTAACTCATGAACATAAACAGGGTCTTGAAAATGACGATGGCAGTGCCTGAGGCTCTCCTCACATCGTGAAGCAACAATTCTTCTTCCACTCACTGCCCACAGAAACGGAGGTAAGTTTTAGTGACTGTATTGTAGCAGTGTGGTTGGGCAGCTTGGACACAGTTACAGATTGCAGAGGGGATGGCCACACAGTGGAGGGGATAGTGGCAAAGCCCAGTGTAGAATCGCGTGGATGGGTAATGAAGGCCGTTTGCACTGACGGCCACCACTCCGCGCTCGAGGACCAGTGACGTTGCCGGGTGACAAACAACCACCGCGGTCCAGGCCTCCACCCCAGACTCAGAGGCCAGTGAGCAGGAGGCACAAGGGCCAGTCAGCTGGCACACCTAGTGTTCAGGGTCCTGTTATCGGCGAGCCCAGCCGTCGATACCAAAGATTGGAGCCCAAAAGTCGACCAACGGCCTGGAAGTTGAAGCATGGAAGCAGGAGGCTGGAGACCGGAGGCCTGTCTGAGTGGGGAGGAGGAAGAGGCCTGGTTTTGCTGATGTTGCTTTTTGCTAGTTGTGTTCGGTTTTGTTGTGCTCTGTGTTACGTTTGCGTTGGACTACGGTGCGGCACCTGTGGGCAGTCCCAAGCACATAGCTAGGTCGTGTTGGTTGTTACTGCGAATTATGCATTTTGCTGTGTGTTTCAATGTGCACATGATAAACAAATATGAAGCTGAATCTTTGTTGTCACAATACTTACATAGAATTTACATCACTGACATTTTTTCAAAACACAAACCCGCTCCTGGTTTATTGTATCCCACCCTTCCCATTTATCCTCCCTTTCTTCTCTCCCTAATACAATTATCCAACTTCACTGTGCTACCCTCCCCCTGTGGTGTGGCATTTGGCATTCCCAGAGTGCCAGAGACCTGGGTTTGATCCTGTCCTTGGGCACTGTGGAAGTTTGCACGTTCTCTCCCTGTGACCATATGGATTTCCTCCAGATCTGTCGGGTTTCGCTCCCACATCCCAAAGGCTTGCAGGATGGCAGGATTGCTGTGGTGTCCAGGGGAGTGGTAGAACATGGGACGTTTGTGAGTATGTGAGGTGAATAAAAAAGTAGGATTGGTGTAAAAGAGTGATTGATGGTCGACACATGGGCTCATGGGCTGAAGACCATAAGACATACCATAGGGGCAGAGTTAGGCCATTCAGCCCATTGGGTCTGCTCTGCCATTCCATCATGGCTGATTTACTATCCCTCTCAACACCCATTCTACTCTCTTCTCCCCTTAACCTTTGACACCCTTACCAATGAAGAACCTGTCAACCTCTGCTTTAAGTATACTCAATGACCTGTGGTGATGAATTCCAAAAATACTCCTAGGATGTTCCAAAGATACATCTTTGTATCCTGAGGCTGTGCCCTCTGGTCCTAGACCACCCCCCCACCCCCCACTATTGGAAGCATCCTCTCCACATCCACTCTATCCAGGCCTTTCAATATTTGATAGGTTTCAATGAGATACCCTCTCATTCTTCTAAAATCTAGTGAGCACAGGCTAAAGTCGTGAAATGCTTCGCATATGTTAACCCTTTCATTCCAGGACTATTCTCATGAACCTTCTCTGGACCCTCTCTAATGCCCTGCACACGCTTTCTTAGATAAGGGCCTAGAACTACCCACAATACTCCAAGTGCATGTTTCCATGCTGATTGTCTCTATGATTTCCTCTAAAGAAGATGCTCCTGAATTCCTGTTTGATTTTTTTAGTGTCTGTCTTCATCTATTGGTTCTCCAGCCCTGGTTCAGTCATCAAGTGTTATCCTGACTAGGCACTATGTCCAATGAGAATACCCTGGTCAACCAGTCTCTGGCTACTGAGACTATATCATGCCCCTTGTCTACTCTCTAAAATGTTTTTCTTTCCACGGGGAATATTCATCACAAGTGAAATGAGAGATTTTGATTCACACTGCCCTGGCCACAGGACTAAGTCCAAATCTTTTCCATGGATGGCACCAGCAGGAAAGTATCAGTGACAGGCCTTAATTCTCAGCAGATACACAAGAGATTCTGCAGATGCTGGAAATCTTGAGCAACAAACACAAATGTTAAAGGAACTGAGGAGATCAGGCAACATCTATGGAGGGAAGTTAACAATTGACGTTTCAGGCTAAGACCTCCAAAGAAAGCTCTCAGCTCAAAACATTGACTGTTCATTTCCTTCCATGAATGCTGAGTCTCTCCAGCATTTTGAGTGTGTTATTCAACTCTCAGCACTTAGCCAGTGTGACATTGCCAGACTTTCCGTGAGATGCTACACTGAAGCCCTGCTTGGCCTTGAACACTGAAGGCTCCATGATTAGTAAGGACAACACAGGTTACGGGAAAAAGGCACGAGAATGTTGACAGGGAAAATCCATGATCGAATAATGGAGCAGACTCGATGGGCCGAATGGCCTAATTCTGCTCCAACACTCTTCCAGAGAAGCAGTGCCCCCTGCTCTCCTGGTCAATAGTTACCCTTGAATCAATGCCTTAAACAGATTACCTGATCGACTTTACACAGCCACTATTTGTGAATTGTCTTTCCAACAGTGACCAAAAGTCCTTTGTAGTTGTGAGATGAATAGAAAATGGGAGCATGAAGCAACTATGTGGTGCTTGGAGCCTGTACCTCCATTCAGTGGGGGCCCTCCTTCACCCTACCACACTGCTGCTCTCTCCCAATACTCTTGAAGCCGGCTGTGTAGAGAAATCTATCCGAGAGCTGCTTAAACATATCCAAAAACTTGGAATTAGAATTGGAATTAGCTTATTACTGTCCCATGTCCTGAAATAGAGTGGAAGGCTCCATTTTGCCTGCCAACCCGACAAGTCACTCCATGCATTATTTCAAGGGAGTGAACAGGAAAGCAGATTGCAGAATATCATGCCACAGCTGCAGAGAAAGTGCAGTGCAGGTAGACAAATAAAGTGCAAGGCCATGCTGAGGTAGATTGGGAGATCAAGAGATGACTTCTCCATGTATAAGAGGTCCATTCAAGAGTCTGGTAACAGTGGGGCTGAAATTGTCCTGGTGGCATATGCTTTCAAGCTTTGATATCTTCTGCCTAGTAGGAGAGGGGAGGAGAGAGAATGACTGGGTGAGATTAACCCTTGATTATGTTGGCTGCTCTCCCAAGGCTGGGAATATATAGACAGACTCCATGAAGGGGAGGTAGTCCATGTGATGGACTGGGCTGTAAAACTCAGCAGTTTATTGCCAACTGGGCCAGAACAGCTGCCATACTCTATGGTAGTGAGTTCTACCAGTTCCTCACCCTCTGAAGAGATTCCCCTCCCTACCATCCTGAATATCCTAACCCGTATCCTGACACTGGTACCCAGGTTCTAAGCTGCTCAGCTTGGGCATCCTCCCTGCATCCAGCCAGTGGGGCCCTGGCAGAGTTTTGCATGCATTAATTAGATCTGCTTCCCTGCTTCGAAAATCAAGTGAAGACAAGCCTAGCTGACTCAACGGCTCTTCATCCTGCCATCCCAGGAAATAGCCTGGTTTCGTTCATGGGAGGTCACGCCTGACAAATCTTTTAGAGTTTTTTGAAGAGGTACCCAAGGGGATGGATGAACATAGGACACAGTGGGTGTTGACGGTGTGGACTTTGACAAGGTCCTGCACAGCAGGCTGATTGAGAAGCTTTAGGTCATTTAGGATTCAGGGGGAGATAGTGAGGTGAATTCAGAATTCAGGAAGCAGAGGGTGAAGGCTGAAGTCTGATTCTCCAGCTGGAGGCTTGAGATAGTGAAGAGCCCCAGGGCTCAGTGTTGGGACCCTTGTTATTTGTTATTTATGTAAATTATTTGGAAATGAATGCTCAATGGCAAGTTTGCCAATCAGGGGGTCTTAAAGCAGGTTACAATGAATTACAAAGAGATCTTGATCAGTTTGAATGATGGGCTGAGGAATGGCAAATGGTTTTCAATTTAGGTAAGTGTGAGGCAATGCACTGTGTACAGTCAAACCAGAGTAGGACCTATACAGTGAATGGCTTGGGGCTGGAGAGTGTTGTGGCCCGGGAGTACAAATGGAAAGTTCTCTGAAAGCAGACACACAAATAGATGGGAAGGGTGAAGAAGATGCTGGCCTTCATCAAGCAAGGCTCTGAGTTTAGGAAGAGGGACATTATTTTGCAGTTACATAAGTCATTGATGAAACTGCACTTGGAGTATGTGGACATTTTTGGCCACCCTATTGTAGGAAAGACACTGGAAGAGATTTACGAGGCCTCTGCCTGGGTTATGGGAGAAGCTGGTCATGCTGGATCTTTATTCCTTGGAGAGTAGGAGAATGCAAGGTGACCTCACAGAAGTTTACAAAATGAGAAGTCTTTTGGATAAGGCGGACTGTCATAATTTTTTACTCAGGGTTGTGGAGTCCAAAACTAGAGGCCACAGATACAAGATAAGATGGGAAGAGTCCTGAGAGGTAACTTTACATAGTGAGTACCTGGAGTGAACTGCCAGACAAAGCGGTCGAGGTGGGTACAATTGAAACATTTAGGAGACATTTAGATTGGTGCATGGAGGGGAGGGTTTTGGAGAGTTATGGGCATCTGGGACTAACAGGGAGGATGCTGTGATTGGCATGGACCAGATGGGCCAAAGGGCCTGTTTCCATACTGTATTACTCTAAGACACAGAATGGGGAAGCTTCTCTGCACTCCCTCCATGGTAAATAGGCATCAAGTAAGGGAATCAGAATTACAATTCTTCAGGAGCAGTCTCTCCATGACCATGTATAGTTGTAGCAAGACATCCTTGCTCCTGTACTCAGAACCTCTTGCAATAAAGGCCAACGCTGTTCAAGGGCACACAGATCCCTTTGTACATTGGAAATTCTCAACCAGTCACCATTTGGATAATACCTTGCCTTCCTGTTTTACTTAAAGAACATTAGTGATGTACTGAACCAAGTGAAGGAAACTAGAAAAATACAGCTTTCAAAAGCAGCAGCATAAGATGAACAGCATTAATTCTTCAACAGAAAAGAACAGCATCCACAGGGACAGATATGACCAGGCTTGGAAATCCAGGCTGAGTTATACAGGGATTGAATCTTGAACACCGTGGTCTCAGAACAATTTCACCAAAAATGACTTATCAGTGTATAAAAGGGCAAATATGAGTTTGCAGACGGTAACTACACATGGTCTGTTTGGGGAATTGTGCGTTTTAAGCCCCTGAACCAAACTAAATCAAAGACCCTGAGCAACAATCTCCTCCCATCCCCCAATTCCCTTGATTTACTTCCTTCACTTAGAGAGGACTTCCGACAGATATAAAATGATGGAATTATTCTAACACTAATAGCCCCCAAGTGAGCCACTGAATTTGGATGCAAAATATACAAGGCCACTGAAAATCCCCTTGTAATTATTCTTTTGTTGGAGGTAAGTGCAGTGTGATGTCTACCTCTGTAACATGCTCTCGTATTGCAGGAGCTTGCGGGGACCCAGATGGTACACCTGAATTATTTAGCGGCTGCTTGCTGGAGAGCTCGCTGGGTGTCCCGTTTGTATTACAGGAGCGTTCAATAAAAAAACTAACAAGGTCTGAGAGCAAGGCTCCTCATTTATCTTTAATTGGAAAGTGCAAAGGCCAAGGTCCCATCAACAAAGATTGCTGAATATAGCCATATTACAATGCAGGCTATAAAACATTTGGCAGTTATTCACAGGGCCCTGATGAAACGGCAGTCAAAACCATGGCAGAACAATATAAAGAACATTCAATAAGAGAAGCCTAGCCTCAAGTCATAGCTTAGCACAATTAGAATGAGAGATTTTTTGCTGATTGAACAGTGTTATGCTTCCTTTTAGATTAAATTCACGTTCAGAAAGAGTAGCAGCCCCAACACAAATGGTCTTGTTATACATTGATGGGAGCTTGACTTAATTCCTGAAAACTTATTCCTGGACTGTGTAGGCATTAGAGCATTGAATATCCTTGTATTATGGTTTCTCTAGAACTAAGTCAGCTCACTTCTAGAAGAAAACAGAAAACAAATTTGTATGAAGAATTCCAGGAAGCTCACTGCTTAGGCAGGGTGAGGGCACATACTTTCCTCAAAGCCCAGATGCAGGTCCAAAGAGGGAGTGTAGATGCCGGGTTGGAACAAGAGAGGTTTCACAGATATGTTCAAAATTATGAGCTGCACTGAAAGAACAAATAGGGAGGAACTGCCTCGCTTTGACGAAGAAGTAGAGGATTCAAACAAATTCAGCCAAAACAGAAGGGACTTGGACTTTTCTTTAGACTGCAGGTTGTAAGGTGGGGAGCAGGTACAATAATAATATACCATGGACGAGTACAACGCAGAAACAGTCCCTTCAGTCTACAATACTTAAACTAGTAATTAGACATCTAATTAAACTAAACCCTCCCGCCTACACAACGTTCATACCCCTCCATTCTCTGCCTATCTAAGATCTTCTGTAATGCTTCCACAGTATTTGCCTTCATCACCACTCCAACCAGTGCAAGTCCAGGCACCTACCACTCTCCAGTTTTAAAAAATCTGCCCCACACACCTCTTTTGAACAGCCTCCCTCAGCTTAAGAACATGCCCTCTAATATTGGACATATCAACCCTTGGAGAGATATGCTGGCTTTCTACCCTATCTATTCCTCTCTTGATTTTATAAAATTCTACCAGGACTCCTCTCCTCCTCTGTCACTCCACAGAAAACCCATATTCAAGAGAATTGGTTAGGTATTTGTAGATAAAAATATTATGGGCAATGGAGAAAGCATGGGGTTTAAGGATAATTGATAGGAGTGGGAGATGGACACTGATGTAGGCCGGGCCAAGTTGCAAACAAAGACACCAGGGGTTTGAGCTCCCACCCAACTGAGACACTGTTTGTTCAGGATGGAAGGGTGGATAAGGGTTTGCATGTACTGAAAACAGTGGGCTGTTCTCTTGTGAGGAGAAGCTCTGGAGAACATGATGATTTTGGAGGTGTTGTCTGCAATCACTTAGCAGTACTATCATACCTGACAATGTCTGATGAGTGGGATGATTGCTTTTAGGACTGGGAGAAATTCAATAAGATGTCCCCTTCTGGAGATTTGAACTCTTTCCATCCACTCCCTACACCAGTCCAAATTCAAGACCCAGACCAGTCAACAGTTGTGTCAGGTCTTTGCCTACTATAAAGGCTATAAAATAAAGTTGGGTAACATCATTGTCAACAGCATATTCCTTCCACTGAATAAGGAATGATTCCTGAATAAGGAATGGAGTGTGTTCCCTCGACTTCCCCTTTCTAAAGTTCACAATCAATTCCTCGTTCTTACTGACGCTGAGTGTAAGGTTGTTATTGCAACACCACTCAATCAGCTGATTACCTTGCTCCTGTACACCACCTCGTCATCATCTGGAATTCTGCCCACAATAGTTCAGTCATTATCAAATTTATAGATGCGTTTGGCGTAAGCCTTGCCACCTGGGTAAAGTGAGAGTAGAGCAGTGAACTAAGCACACATTCTTCAGGTGTGCCAGAGTTAATTGTCAACAAGGAGATGTTCAAGGCTCACGGACAGCCTTGTTATGAGACTATTGAATTGTTCCTGAGTATGATAAGATGGACTTTTGACCTGACAATGTACCTTGTTGTAATCTTGCACCTTATTGGCGATCAACACTGGACTTTCTCTGTAGCTGTAATCCTTTGATCTGCATTATGTTATTGTTTTACCAAAGTACTATCTCAAAGTACTGGATAATGAATTGATCTGCTGTTCATGAGCAGTATGCAAGACAAGCTTTTCACTATATTTAAGTACATGTTCAAAGTTCAAAGTACATTTATTACCAAAAGATGAACACGTTACACAGCCTTCAGATTTGTCTCCTTACAGGCAGCTACAAAACAAAGAAACCCGACAGAACCCATTAAAACAAAAGAAGACCATCAGACACCCAGTGCACAGAGAGAGAAAAAAACAAATTGTGTAACTAATAAAAGCAAGCAAACAGCATTCAGAACTGAAGTTCACAAAGTCAGGCATCACAGCAGCAAAAGCAGAAATCCACGAGTTGCAGGCCACCACCTCAGTTCATCACAGAGACAAGCAAACCCCGCAGAGCAGCGAGGCGAACTGGACCACCCCACACCTCTGACGCCAATACCCTGATCATTTCGATCTGGCCCAGCGCTTAAAACACCCAAACCTCGGGTCATTCCTTCTTGTCTGCCACTCGGATACACCCTTGGACTCAGACTCCATTACCTCGATTCAACACGCTCGGTCTCAGGATCCATTACCTCGATTCGAAACCCTCGGGCTCAGGATCCATTACCTCAATTCGAGACACTCTGGCTCAGACTCCATTACATCGATTCTACACCCTCGAACTCAGACTCCATTACCTCGATTCTACACCCTCGGGCTCAGACTCCATTATCACGTTTCAAAACCCTCGGACTCAGTATCCATTACCGCGATTCGAAACCCTCGGACTCCGACTCCCATTAATCGATTTGACACCCTAGGCCTCAGACTCCATTAGCTTGATTCGACACCCTCGGGCTCAGACTCCATGACCTCGATTCGACACCCTCGGGCTCAGACACCATGACCTCGATTCGACACCCTTGGGCTCAGACTCCATTACCTGAATTCGACACCCTCGGTCTCAGACTCCATTACCTCGATTCGACACACTCGGTCTCAGACTCCATTACCTCGATTCGACACCCTCGGGCTCAGACTCCATGACCTCGATTCGACACCCTTGGGCTCAGACTCCATTACCTGAATTCGACACCCTCGGTCTCAGACTCCATTACCTCGATTCGACACCCTCGGGCTCAGACTCCGTTAACTCGATTTGACACCCTAGGCCTCAGACTCCATTAGCTTGATTCGACACCCTTGGGCTCAGACTCCATTACCTCGATGCAACACACTTGGGCTCCGGATCCATTACCTCGATTCGACACCCTCGGTCTCAGACTCCATTACCTCGATTCGACACTCTCAAACTCAGACTCCATTACCTCGATTCAACACCCTCGGTCTCAGACTCCATTACCTCAATTCGACACCATCGGGCTCAGACTCCATTACCTCAATTCGACACCCTCGGTCTCAGACTCCATTACCTCGATTCGAAACCCTCGGGCTCAGACTCCATTACCTCAATTCGACACCATCGGGCTCAGACTCCATTACCTCGATTCGACACCCTCGGTCTCAGACTCCATTACCTCGATTCGACACCCTCAAACTCAGACTCCATTACCTCGATTCGACACCCTCGGGCTCAGACTCCATTACCTCGATTCGACACCATCGGGCTCAGACTCCATTACCTCGATTCGACACCCTCGGGCTCAGACTCCATTCCCACAATTCGACACCCTCAGACTCAGGATCCGTTACCTCGATTCGACACCCTCAGGGTCAGGAATCATTCCCTCATTTCGACACCCTCGGACTAAGACTCCATTACCTCGGTTCGACACCCTCGGACTAAGACTCCATTACCTCGATTCGACACCCTTGGGCTCAGGATCCGTTACCTCGATTCAACACCCTCGGACTCAGACTCCATTACCTCGATTCGACACCCTAGGCCTCAGACTCCATTACCTCAATTCGACACCCTCGGTCTCTGACTCCATTACCTCGATTCGACACCCTTGGGCTCAGACTCCATTACCTCGATTCGACACCCTCGGGCTCTGACTCCATTAACTCAATTCGACACCCTCGGTCTCAGACTCCATTACCTCGATTCGACACCCTTGGGCTCAGACTCCATTACCTCAATTCGACACCCTCGGGCACAGACTCCATTACCTCGATTCAACACCCTCGGGATCAGGATCCATTACCTCGATTCGACACCCTCGGACTCAGGATCCATTACCTCGGTTCGACACCCTCGGTCTCAGACTCCATTACCTCGATTCGACACCCTTGGGCTCAGACTCCATTACCTCAATTCGACACCCTCGGGCTCAGACTCCATTACCTCAATTCGACACCCTCGGGCTCTGACTCCATTACCTCGATTCGACACCCTTGGGCTCAGACTCCATTACCTCGATTCGACACCCTCGGCCTCAGACTCCATTACCTCGATTCGACACCCTCGGGCTCTGACTCCATTAACTCAATTCGACACCCTCGGGCTCAGACTCCATTACCTCGATTCGACACCCTTGGGCTCAGGATCCGTTACCTCGATTCAACACCCTCGGACTCAGACTCCATTACCTCGATTCGACACCCTAGGCCTCAGACTCCATTACCTCAATTCGACACCCTCGGGCACAGACTCCATTACCTCGATTCAACACCCTCGGGATCAGGATCCATTACCTCGATTCGACACCCTTGGGCTCAGACTCCATTACCTCGATTCGACACCCTCGGTCTCTGACTCCATTACCTCGATTCGACACCCTTGGGCTCAGACTCCATTACCTCGATTCGACACCCTCGGGCTCTGACTCCATTAACTCAATTCGACACCCTCGGTCTCAGACTCCATTACCTCGATTCGACACCCTTGGGCTCTGACTCCATTAACTCAATTCGACACCCTCGGGCGCAGACTCCATTACCTCGATTCGACACCCTTGGGCTCAGACTCCATTACCTCGATTCGACACCCTCGGTCTCAGGATCCATTACCTCGATTCAACACCCTCAGGCTCAGGATCGATAACCTCGATTCGACACCCTCGGGCTCAGACTCCATCACCTCGATTCGACACCCTCGGGCTCAGACTCCATCACCTCGATTCAACACCCTCGGGCTCAGACTCCATCACCTCGATTCAACACCCTCGGGCTCAGACTCCATTACATCGATTTGACACCCTCGGTCTCAGAATCCATTACCTCGATTTGACACCCTCGGTCTCAGACTCCATTCCCACAATTCGACACCCTCGGACTCAGGATCCATTACCTCGATTCGACACCCTCAGGGTCAGGAATCATTACCTCATTTCAACACACTCAGGCTCAGACACCATTACCTCGATTCGACACCCTCGGGCTCAGACACCATTACCTCGATTCGACACCCTCGGGCTCAGACTCCATTACCTCGGTTCGACACCCTCGGGCTCTGACTCCATTACCTCGGTTCGACACCATCGGACTCAGACTCCATTACCTCGATTCAACACCCTAGGCCTCAGACTCCATTACCTCAATTCGACACCCTCGGGCACAGACTCCATTAACTCGATTCGACACCCTCGGGCTCTGACTCCATTGCCTCAATACGACACCCTCGGGCACAGACTCCATTACCTCGATTCGACACCCTAGGCCTCAGACTCCATTACCTCAATTCGACACCCTCGGGCACAGACTCCATTACCTCGATTCGACACCCTCGGGCTCTGACTCCATTGCCTCAATACGACACCCTCGGGCACAGACTCCATTACCTCGATTCGACACCCTCGGGCTCTGACTCCATTGCCTCAATACGACACCCTCGGGCTCAGACTCCATTACCTCGATTCGACACCATCGGACTCAGACTCCATTACCTCGATTCAACACCCTAGGCCTCAGACTCCATTACCTCAATTCGACACCCTCGGGCACAGACTCCATTACCTCGATTCGACACCCTCGGGCTCTGACTCCATTGCCTCAATACGACACCCTCGGGCACAGACTCCATTACCTCGATTCGACACCCTCGGGCTCTGACTCCATTACCTCAATACGACACTCTCGGGATCAGGATCCATTACCTCGATTCAACACCCTCGGGCTCAGACTCCATTACCTCGATTCTACACCCTCGGGCTCAGGATCCATTACCTCAATTCGACACCCTCGGGCTCAGGATCCATTACCTCGATTCGACACCCTTGGGCTCAGACTCCATTACCTTGATTCGACACCCTCGAGCTCTGACTCCATTAACTCAATTCGACACCCTCGGGCGCAGACTCCATTACCTCGATTCGACACCCTTGGGCTCAGACTCCATTACCTCGATTTGACACCCTCGGGCGCAGACTCCATTACCTCGATTCGACACCATCGGGCTCAGACTCCATTCCCACAATTCGACACCCTCTGACTCAGGATCCGTTACCTCGATTCGACACCCTCGGGGTCAGGAATCATTCCCTCATTCCGACACCCTCGGACTAAGACTCCATTACCTCGGTTCGACACCCTCGGACTAAGACTCCATTACCTCGGTTCGACACCCTCGGGCTCTGACTCCATTACCTCAATACGACACCCTCGGTCTCAAGATCCATTACCTCGATTCGACACCCTCAGGATGAGACACCATTACCTCGATTCGACACCCTCGGTCTCAGACTCCATTACCTCGGTTCGACACCATCGGACTCAGACTCCATTACCTCGATTCAACACCCTAGGCCTCAGACTCCATTACCTCAATTCGACACCCTCGGGCACAGACTCCATTACCTCGATTCGACACCCTCGGGCTCTGACTCCATTGCCTCAATACGACACCCTCGGGCACAGACTCCATTACCTCGATTCGACACCCTAGGCCTCAGACTCCATTACCTCAATTCGACACCGTCGGGCACAGACTCCATTACCTCGATTCGACACCCTCGGGCTCTGACTCCATTGCCTCAATACGACACCCTCGGGCACAGACTCCATTACCTCGATTCGACACCCTCGGGCTCTGACTCCATTGCCTCAATACGACACCCTCGGGCTCAGACTCCATTACCTCGATTCGACACCATCGGACTCAGACTCCATTACCTCGATTCAACACCCTAGGCCTCAGACTCCATTACCTCAATTCGACACCCTCGGGCACAGACTCCATTACCTCGATTCGACACCCTCGGGCTCTGACTCCATTGCCTCAATACGACACCCTCGGGCACAGACTCCATTACCTCGATTCGACACCCTCGGGCTCTGACTCCATTACCTCAATACGACACCCTCGGGATCAGGATCCATTACCTCGATTCAACACCCTCGGGCTCAGACTCCATTACCTCGATTCTACACCCTCGGGCTCAGGATCCATTACCTCAATTCGACACCCTCGGGCTCAGGATCCATTACCTCGATTCGACACCCTTGGGCTCAGACTCCATTACCTTGATTCGACACCCTCGAGCTCTGACTCCATTAACTCAATTCGACACCCTCGGGCGCAGACTCCATTACCTCGATTCGACACCCTTGGGCTCAAACTCCATTACCTCGATTCGACACCCTTGGGCTCAAACTCCATTACCTCAATTCGACACCCTCGGGCACAGACTCCATTACCTCGATTCGACACCCTCGGGCTCTGACTCCATTGCCTCAATACGACACCCTCGGGCACAGACTCCATTACCTCGATTCGACACCCTAGGCCTCAGACTCCATTACCTCAATTCGACACCGTCGGGCACAGACTCCATTACCTCGATTCGACACCCTCGGGCTCTGACTCCATTGCCTCAATACGACACCCTCGGGCACAGACTCCATTACCTCGATTCGACACCCTCGGGCTCTGACTCCATTGCCTCAATACGACACCCTCGGGCTCAGACTCCATTACCTCGATTCGACACCATCGGACTCAGACTCCATTACCTCGATTCAACACCCTAGGCCTCAGACTCCATTACCTCAATTCGACACCCTCGGGCACAGACTCCATTACCTCGATTCGACACCCTCGGGCTCTGACTCCATTGCCTCAATACGACACCCTCGGGCACAGACTCCATTACCTCGATTCGACACCCTCGGGCTCTGACTCCATTACCTCAATACGACACCCTCGGGATCAGGATCCATTACCTCGATTCAACACCCTCGGGCTCAGACTCCATTACCTCGATTCTACACCCTCGGGCTCAGGATCCATTACCTCAATTCGACACCCTCGGGCTCAGGATCCATTACCTCGATTCGACACCCTTGGGCTCAGACTCCATTACCTTGATTCGACACCCTCGAGCTCTGACTCCATTAACTCAATTCGACACCCTCGGGCGCAGACTCCATTACCTCGATTCGACACCCTTGGGCTCAAACTCCATTACCTCGATTTGACACCCTCGGGCTCAGACTCCATTACCTCGATTCGACACCCTCAGACTCAGGATCCGTTACCTCGATTCGACACCCTCGGGGTCAGGAATCATTCCCTCATTTCGACACCCTCGGACTAAGACTCCATTACCTCGGTTCGACACCCTCGGACTAAGACTCCATTACCTCGGTTCGACACCCTCGGGCTCTGACTCCATTACCTCAATACGACACCCTCGGTCTCAAGATCCATTACCTCGATTCGACACCCTCGGGCTCTGACTCCATTACCTCGATTCGACACCCTCGGACTCAGAATCCATTCCCTCGATTCGACACCCTCAGGATGAGACTCCATTACCTCGATTCAACACCCTCGGGCTCAGAATACATTACCTCGATTCGACACCCTAGGCCTTAGGCTCCATTACCTCGATTCAACACCCTCGGGCTCAGAATACATTACCTCGATTCGACACCCTAGGCCTCAGGCTCCATTCCCACAATTCAACACCCTCGGACTCAGACTCCATTACCTCGATTCGACACCCTCGGCCTCAGACTCCATTCCCACAATTCGATACCCTCGGACTCAGACTCCATTCCCACAATTCGACACCCTCAGACTCAGGATCCGTTACCTCGATTCGACACCCTCGGGGTCAGGAATCATTCCCTCATTTCGACACCCTCAGACTAAGACTCCATTACCTCGGTTCGACACCCTCGGACTAAGACTCCATTACCTCGGTTCGACACCCTCGGGCTCTGACACCATTACCTCGGTTCGACCCCCACGGACTCAGGGTCCATTACCTCGATTTGACCCCCTCGGGGTCAGTATCCATTACCTCCATTCGACACCCTCGGACTCAGAATCCATTCCCTCGATTCGACACCCTCAGGATGAGACTCCATTACCTCGATTCAACACCCTCGGGCTCAGAATACATTACCTCGATTCAACACCCTCGGACTCAGACTCCATTACCTCGATTAGACACCCTAGGCCTCAGACTCCATTACCTCAATTCGACACCCTCGGGCGCAGACTCCATTACCTCGATTCAACACCCTCGGGCTCTGACTCCATTAACTCAATACGACACCCTCGGGCTCAGGATCATTTACCTCGATTTGACACCCTCGGGCTCAGGATCCATTACCTCGATTCGACACCCTCGGGATCAGGATCCATTACCTCGATTCGACACCCTCGGGATCAGGATCATTTATCTCGATTCGACACCCTTGGGCTCAGACTCCATTACCTCGATTCGACACCCTCGGGCTCTGACTCCATTAACTCAATTCGACACCCTCGGGCGCAGACTCCATTACCTCGATTCGACACCCTCGGGCTCAGACTCCAGTACCTCGATTCGACACCCTCGGGCTCTGACTCCATTAACTCAATTCGACACCCTCGGGCGCAGACTCCATTACCTCGATTCGACACCCTCGGGCTCAGACTCCATCACCTCGATTCGACACCCTCGGGCTCAGACTCCATCACCTCGATTCGACACCCTCGGGCTCAGACTCCATCACCTCGATTCGACACCCTCGGGCTCAGACTCCATCACCTCGATTCGACACCCTCGGGCTCAGACTCTATCACCTCGATTCGACACCCTCGGGCTCAGACTCCATTACCTCGATTCGACACCCTCGGTCTCAGACACCATTACCGCGATTCGACACCCTCGGTCTCAGACTCCATTACCTCGATTCGACACCCTCGGGCTCAGACTCCATTCCCACAATTCGACACCCTCGGGCTCAGACTCCATCACCTCGATTCGACACCCTCGGGCTCAGACTCCATCACCTCGATTCAACACCCTCGGGCTCAGACTCCATTACCTCGATTCGACACCCTCGGTCTCAGACACCATTACCGCGATTCGACACCCTCGGTCTCAGACTCCATTACCTCTTCGACACCCTCGGGCTCAGGATCCATTACCTCGATTCGACACCCTCGGGATCAGGATCATTTATCTCGATTCGACACCCTTGGGCTCAGACTCCATTACCTCGATTCGACACCCTCGGGCTCTGACTCCATTAACTCAATTCGACACCCTCGGGCGCAGACTCCATTACCTCGATTCGACACCCTTGGGCTCAGACTCCAGTACCTCGATTCGACACCCTCGGGCTCTGACTCCATTAACTCAATTCGACACCCTCGGGCGCAGACTCCATTACCTCGATTTGACACCCTCGGGCTCAGACTCCATCACCTCGATTCGACACCCTCGGGCTCAGACTCCATCACCTCGATTCGACACCCTCGGGCTCAGACTCCATCACCTCGATTCGACACCCTCGGGCTCAGACTCCATCACCTCGATTCGACACCCTCGGTCTCAGACACCATTACCTCGGTTCGACACCCTCGGGCTCTGACTCCATTACCTCGGTTCGACACCCTCGGTCTCAGACTCCATTACCTCGATTCGACACCCTCGGGCTCAGACTCCATTCCCACAATTCGACACCCTCGGGCTCAGACTCCATCACCTCGATTCCACACCCTCGGGCTCAGACTCCATTACCTCGATTCGACACCCTCGGTCTCAGACACCATTACCTCGGTTCGACACCCTCGGGCTCTGACTCCATTACCTCGGTTCGACACCCTCGGACTCAGACTCCATTAACTCAATTCGACACCCTCGGGCACAGACTCCATTACCTCGGTTCGACACCCTCGGACTCAGACGCCATTACCTCGATTCGACACCCTAGGCCTCAGACTCCATTACCTCGATTCAACACCCTAGGCCTCAGACTCCATTACCTCGATTCGACACCCTAGGCCTCAGACTCCATTACCTCGATTCGACACCCTAGGCCTCAGACTCCATTACCTCGATTCAACACCCTAGGCCTCAGACTCCATTACCTCAATACGACACCCTCGGGCTCAGGATCCATTACCTCGATTCGACACCCTCGGGATCAGGATCCATTACCTCGATTCAATACCCTCAGAATGAGACTCCATTACCTCGATTCAACACCCTCGGGCTCAGAATACATTACCTCGATTCAACACCCTCGGACTCTGACTCCATTACCTCGATTCGACACCCTCGGGCTCAGACTCCATCACCTCGATTCGACACCCTCGGGCTCAGACTCCATCACCTCGATTCGACACCCTCGGGCTCAGACTCCATCACCTCGATTCGACACCCTCGGGCTCAGACTCCATTACCTCGATTCGACACCCTCGGTCTCAGACACCATTACCGCGATTCGACACCCTCGGTCTCAGACTCCATTACCTCGATTCGACACCCTCGGGCTCAGACTCCATTCCCACAATTCGACACCCTCGGGCTCAGACTCCATCACCTCGATTCGACACCCTCGGGCTCAGACTCCATCACCTCGATTCAACACCCTCGGGCTCAGACTCCATTACCTCGATTCGACACCCTCGGTCTCAGACACCATTACCGCGATTCGACACCCTCGGTCTCAGACTCCATTACCTCTTCGACACCCTCGGGCTCAGGATCCATTACCTCGATTCGACACCCTCGGGATCAGGATCATTTATCTCGATTCGACACCCTTGGGCTCAGACTCCATTACCTCGATTCGACACCCTCGGGCTCTGACTCCATTAACTCAATTCGACACCCTCGGGCGCAGACTCCATTACCTCGATTCGACACCCTTGGGCTCAGACTCCAGTACCTCGATTCGACACCCTCGGGCTCTGACTCCATTAACTCAATTCGACACCCTCGGGCGCAGACTCCATTACCTCGATTTGACACCCTCGGGCTCAGACTCCATCACCTCGATTCGACACCCTCGGGCTCAGACTCCATCACCTCGATTCGACACCCTCGGGCTCAGACTCCATCACCTCGATTCGACACCCTCGGGCTCAGACTCCATCACCTCGATTCGACACCCTCGGGCTCAGACTCCATCACCTCGATTCAACACCCTCGGGCTCAGACTCCATTCCCACAATTCGACACCCTCGGGCTCAGACTCCATCACCTCGATTCCACACCCTCGGGCTCAGACTCCATTACCTCGATTCGAAACCCTCGGTCTCAGACACCATTACCTCGGTTCGACACCCTCGGGCTCTGACTCCATTACCTCGGTTCGACACCCTCGGACTCAGACTCCATTAACTCAATTCGACACCCTCGGGCACAGACTCCATTACCTCGGTTCGACACCCTCGGACTCAGACGCCATTACCTCGATTCGACACCCTAGGCCTCAGACTCCATTACCTCGATTCAACACCCTAGGCCTCAGACTCCATTACCTCGATTCGACACCCTAGGCCTCAGACTCCATTACCTCGATTCGACACCCTAGGCCTCAGACTCCATTACCTCGATTCAACACCCTAGGCCTCAGACTCCATTACCTCAATACGACACCCTCGGGCTCAGGATCCATTACCTCGATTCGACACCCTCGGGATCAGGATCCATTACCTCGATTCAATACCCTCAGAATGAGACTCCATTACCTCGATTCAACACCCTCGGGCTCAGAATACATTACCTCGATTCAACACCCTCGGACTCTGACTCCATTACCTCGATTCGACACCCTCGGGCTCAGACTCCATCACCTCGATTCGACACCCTCGGGCTCAGACTCCATCACCTCGATTCGACACCCTCGGGCTCAGACTCCATCACCTCGATTCGACACCCTCGGGCTCAGACTCCATCACCTCGATTCGACACCCTCGGGCTCAGACTCCATCACCTCGATTCAACACCCTCGGGCTCAGACTCCATTCCCACAATTCGACACCCTCGGGCTCAGACTCCATCACCTAGATTCCACACCCTCGGGCTCAGACTCCATTACCTCGATTCGACACCCTCGGTCTCAGACACCATTACCTCGGTTCGACACCCTCGGGCTCTGACTCCATTACCTCGGTTCGACACCCTCGGACTCAGACTCCATTAACTCAATTCGACACCCTCGGGCACAGACTCCATTACCTCGGTTCGACACCCTCGGACTCAGACGCCATTACCTCGATTCGACACCCTAGGCCTCAGACTCCATTACCTCGATTCAACACCCTAGGCCTCAGACTCCATTACCTCGATTCGACACCCTAGGCCTCAGACTCCATTACCTCGATTCGACACCCTAGGCCTCAGACTCCATTACCTCGATTCAACACCCTAGGCCTCAGACTCCATTACCTCAATACGACACCCTCGGGCTCAGGATCCATTACCTCGATTCGACACCCTCGGGATCAGGATCCATTACCTCGATTCAATACCCTCAGAATGAGACTCCATCACCTCGATTCGACACCCTCGGGCTCAGACTCCATCACCTCGATTCGACACCCTCGGGCTCAGACTCCATCACCTCGATTCGACACCCTCGGGCTCAGACTCCATCACCTCGATTCAACACCCTCGGGCTCAGACTCCATTCCCACAATTCGACACCCTCGGGCTCAGACTCCATCACCTCGATTCCACACCCTCGGGCTCAGACTCCATTACCTCGATTCGACACCCTCGGTCTCAGACACCATTACCTCGGTTCGACACCCTCGGGCTCTGACTCCATTACCTCGGTTCGACACCCTCGGTCTCAGACTCCATTACCTCGATTCGACACCCTCGGGCTCAGACTCCATTCCCACAATTCGACACCCTCGGGCTCAGACTCCATCACCTCGATTCCACACCCTCGGGCTCAGACTCCATTACCTCGATTCGACACCCTCGGTCTCAGACACCATTACCTCGGTTCGACACCCTCGGGCTCTGACTCCATTACCTCGGTTCGACACCCTCGGACTCAGACTCCATTAACTCAATTCGACACCCTCGGGCACAGACTCCATTACCTCGGTTCGACACCCTCGGACTCAGACGCCATTACCTCGATTCGACACCCTAGGCCTCAGACTCCATTACCTCGATTCAACACCCTAGGCCTCAGACTCCATTACCTCGATTCGACACCCTAGGCCTCAGACTCCATTACCTCGATTCGACACCCTAGGCCTCAGACTCCATTACCTCGATTCAACACCCTAGGCCTCAGACTCCATTACCTCAATACGACACCCTCGGGCTCAGGATCCATTACCTCGATTCGACACCCTCGGGATCAGGATCCATTACCTCGATTCAATACCCTCAGAATGAGACTCCATTACCTCGATTCAACACCCTCGGGCTCAGAATACATTACCTCGATTCAACACCCTCGGACTCTGACTCCATTACCTCGATTCGACACCCTCGGGCTCAGACTCCATCACCTCGATTCGACACCCTCGGGCTCAGACTCCATCACCTCGATTCGACACCCTCGGGCTCAGACTCCATCACCTCGATTCGACACCCTCGGGCTCAGACTCCATTACCTCGATTCGACACCCTCGGTCTCAGACACCATTACCGCGATTCGACACCCTCGGTCTCAGACTCCATTACCTCGATTCGACACCCTCGGGCTCAGACTCCATTCCCACAATTCGACACCCTCGGGCTCAGACTCCATCACCTCGATTCGACACCCTCGGGCTCAGACTCCATCACCTCGATTCAACACCCTCGGGCTCAGACTCCATTACCTCGATTCGACACCCTCGGTCTCAGACACCATTACCGCGATTCGACACCCTCGGTCTCAGACTCCATTACCTCTTCGACACCCTCGGGCTCAGGATCCATTACCTCGATTCGACACCCTAGGCCTCAGACTCCATTACCTCGATTCGACACCCTAGGCCTCAGACTCCATTACCTCGATTCGACACCCTAGGCCTCAGACTCCATTACCTCGATTCAACACCCTAGGCCTCAGACTCCATTACCTCAATACGACACCCTCGGGCTCAGGATCCATTACCTCGATTCGACACCCTCGGGATCAGGATCCATTACCTCGATTCAATACCCTCAGAATGAGACTCCATTACCTCGATTCAACACCCTCGGGCTCAGAATACATTACCTCGATTCAACACCCTCGGACTCTGACTCCATTACCTCGATTCGACACCCTCGGGCTCAGACTCCATCACCTCGATTCGACACCCTCGGGCTCAGACTCCATCACCTCGATTCGACACCCTCGGGCTCAGACTCCATCACCTCGATTCGACACCCTCGGGCTCAGACTCCATTACCTCGATTCGACACCCTCGGTCTCAGACACCATTACCGCGATTCGACACCCTCGGTCTCAGACTCCATTACCTCGATTCGACACCCTCGGGCTCAGACTCCATTCCCACGATTCGACACCCTCGGGCTCAGACTCCATCACCTCGATTCGACACCCTCGGGCTCAGACTCCATCACCTCGATTCAACACCCTCGGGCTCAGACTCCATTACCTCGATTCGACACCCTCGGTCTCAGACACCATTACCGCGATTCGACACCCTCGGTCTCAGACTCCATTACCTCTTCGACACCCTCGGGCTCAGGATCCATTACCTCGATTCGACACCCTCGGGATCAGGATCATTTATCTCGATTCGACACCCTTGGGCTCAGACTCCATTACCTCGATTCGACACCCTCGGGCTCTGACTCCATTAACTCAATTCGACACCCTCGGGCGCAGACTCCATTACCTCGATTCGACACCCTTGGGCTCAGACTCCAGTACCTCGATTCGACACCCTCGGGCTCTGACTCCATTAACTCAATTCGACACCCTCGGGCGCAGACTCCATTACCTCGATTTGACACCCTCGGGCTCAGACTCCATCACCTCGATTCGACACCCTCGGGCTCAGACTCCATCACCTCGATTCGACACCCTCGGGCTCAGACTCCATCACCTCGATTCTTCACCCTCGGGCTCAGACTCCATCACCTCGATTCGACACCCTCGGGCTCAGACTCCATCACCTCGATTCAACACCCTCGGGCTCAGACTCCATTCCCACAATTCGACACCCTCGGGCTCAGACTCCATCACCTCGATTCCACACCCTCGGGCTCAGACTCCATTACCTCGATTCGACACCCTCGGTCTCAGACACCATTACCTCGGTTCGACACCCTCGGGCTCTGACTCCATTACCTCGGTTCGACACCCTCGGTCTCAGACTCCATTACCTCGATTCGACACCCTCGGGCTCAGACTCCATTCCCACCATTCGACACCCTCGGGCTCAGACTCCATCACCTCGATTCCACACCCTCGGGCTCAGACTCCATCACCTCGATTCGACACCCTCGGGCTCAGACTCCATCACCTCGATTCCACACCCTCGGGCTCAGACTCCATTCCCACAATTCGACACCCTCGGGCTCAGACTCCATCACCTCGATTCCACACCCTCGGGCTCAGACTCCATTACCTCGATTCGACACCCTCGGTCTCAGACACCATTACCTCGGTTCGACACCCTCGGGCTCTGACTCCATTACCTCGGTTCGACACCCTCGGTCTCAGACTCCATTACCTCGATTCGACACCCTCGGGCTCAGACTCCATTCCCACAATTCGACACCCTCGGGCTCAGACTCCATCACCTCGATTCGACACCCTCGGGCTCAGACTCCATCACCTCGATTCGACACCCTCGGGCTCAGACTCCATCACCTCGATTCGACACCCTCGGGCTCAGACTCCATCACCTCGATTCGACACCCTCGGGCTCAGACTCCATCACCTCGATTCAACACCCTCGGGCTCAGACTCCATTCCCACAATTCGACACCCTCGGGCTCAGACTCCATCACCTCGATTCCACACCCTCGGGCTCAGACTCCATTACCTCGATTCGACACCCTCGGTCTCAGACACCATTACCTCGGTTCGACACCCTCGGGCTCTGACTCCATTACCTCGGTTCGACACCCTCGGTCTCAGACTCCATTACCTCGATTCGACACCCTCGGGCTCAGACTCCATTCCCACAATTCGACACCCTCGGGCTCAGACTCCATCACCTCGATTCCACACCCTCGGGCTCAGACTCCATTACCTCGATTCGACACCCTCGGTCTCAGACACCATTACCTCGGTTCGACACCCTCGGGCTCTGACTCCATTACCTCGGTTCGACACCCTCGGACTCAGACTCCATTAACTCAATTCGACACCCTCGGGCACAGACTCCATTACCTCGGTTCGACACCCTCGGACTCAGACGCCATTACCTCGATTCGACACCCTAGGCCTCAGACTCCATTACCTCGATTCAACACCCTAGGCCTCAGACTCCATTACCTCGATTCGACACCCTAGGCCTCAGACTCCATTACCTCGATTCGACACCCTAGGCCTCAGACTCCATTACCTCGATTCAACACCCTAGGCCTCAGACTCCATTACCTCAATACGACACCCTCGGGCTCAGGATCCATTACCTCGATTCAATACCCTCAGAATGAGACTCCATTACCTCGATTCAACACCCTCGGGCTCAGAATACATTACCTCGATTCAACACCCTCGGACTCTGACTCCATTACCTCGATTCGACACCCTCGGGATCAGGATCCATTACCTCGATTCGACACCCTTGGGCTCAGACTCCATTACCTCGATTCGACACCCTCGGGATCAGGATCCATTACCTCGATTCGACACCCTTGGGCTCAGACTCCATTACCTCGATTCGACACCCTCGAGCTCTGACTCCATTAACTCAATTCGACACCCTCGGGCGCAGACTCCATTACCTCGATTCGACACCCTTGGGCTCAGACTCCATTACCTCGATTCGACACCCTCGGGCGCAGACTCCATTACCTCGATTCGACACCATCGGGCTCAGACTCCATTCCCACAATTCGACACCCTCGGGCTCAGGATCCGTTACCTCGATCCGACACCCTCGGGGTCAGGAATCATTCCCTCATTTCGACACCCTCGGACTAAGACTCCATTACCTCGGTTCGACACCCTCGGGCTCTGAATCCATTCCCTCGATTCGACACCCTCAGGATGAGACTCCATTACCTCGATTCAACACCTTCGGACTCAGACTCCATTACCTCGATTCGACACCCTAGGCCTCAGACTCCATTACCTCAATTCGACACCCTCGGGCGCAGACTCCATTCCCACAATTCGACACCCTCGGGCTCAGACTCCATTCCCACAATTCGACACCCTCGGGCTCTGACTCCATTACCTCGGTTCGACACCCTCGGACTAAGACTCCATTACCTCGGTTCGACACCCTCGGGCTCTGACTCCATCACCTCGATTCGACACCCTCGGGCTCTGACTCCATTACCTCGGTTCGACCCCCACGGACTCAGGGTCCATTACCTCGATTTGACCCCCTCAGGATGAGACTCCATTACCTCGATTCAACACCCTCGGACTCAGACTCCATTACCTCGATTCGACACCCTAGGCCTCAGACTCCATTACCTCAATTCGACACCCTCGGGCGCAGACTCCATTACCTCGATTCAACACCCTCGGGCTCTGACTCCATTAACTCAATACGACACCCTCGGGCTCAGGATCATTTACCTCGATTTGACACCCTCGGGCTCAGGATCCATTACCTCGATTCGACACCCTCGGGATCAGGATCATTTACCTCGATTCGGCACCCTTGGGCTCAGACTCCATTACCTCGATTCGACACCCTCGGGCTCTGACTCCATTAACTCAATTCGACACCCTCGGGCGCAGACTCCATTACCTCGATTCGACACCCTTGGGCTCAGACTCCAGTACCTCGATTCGACACCCTCGGGCTCTGACTCCATTAACTCAATTCGACACCCTCGGGCGCAGAATCCATTACCTCGATTTGACACCCTCGGGCTCAGACTCCATCACCTCGATTCGACACCCTCGGGCTCAGACTCCATCACCTCGATTCGACACCCTCGGGCTCAGACTCCATCACCTCGATTCGACACCCTCGGGCTCAGACTCCATCACCTCGATTCGACACCCTCGGGCTCAGACTCCATCACCTCGATTCGACACCCTCGGACTCAGGATCCATTACTTCGATTCGACACCCTCAGGGTCAGGAATCATTACCTCATTTCAACACACTCAGGCTCAGACACCATTACCTCGGTTCAACACCCTCGGGCTCTGACTCCATTACCTCGGTTCGACACCCTCGGACTCAGACTCCATTAACTCAATTCGACACCCTCGGGCACAGACTCCATTACCTCGGTTCGACACCCTCGGACTCAGACGCCATTACCTCGATTCGACACCCTAGGCCTCAGACTCCATTACCTCGATTCAACACCCTAGGCCTCAGACTCCATTACCTCAATACGACACCCTCGGGCTCAGGATCCATTACCCCGATTCGACACCCTCGGGATCAGGATCCATTACCTCGATTCAATACCCTCAGGATGAGACTCCATTACCTCGATTCAACACCCTCGGGCTCAGAATACATTACCTCGATTCAACACCCTCGGACTCAGACTCCATTACCTCGATTCAACACCCTCGGGCTCTGACTCCATTACCTCGATTCGACACCCTCGGGATCAGGATCATTTACCTCGATTCGACACCCTCGGGCTCAGACTCCATTACCTCAATTCGACACCCTCGGGCGCAGACTCCATTACCTCGATTCAACACCCTTGGGCTCTGACTCCATTACCTCGATTCGACACCCTCGGGATCAGGATCCATTACCTCGATTCGACACCCTTGGGCTCAGACTCCATTACCTCGATTCGACACCCTCGAGCTCTGACTCCATTAACTCAATTCGACACCCTCGGGCGCAGACTCCATTACCTCGATTCGACACCCTTGGGCTCAGACTCCATTACCTCGATTCGACACCCTCGGGCGCAGACTCCATTACCTCGATTCGACACCATCGGGCTCAGACTCCATTCCCACAATTCGACACCCTCGGGCTCAGGATCCGTTACCTCGATCCGACACCCTCGGGGTCAGGAATCATTCCCTCATTTCGACACCCTCGGACTAAGACTCCATTACCTCGGTTAGACACCCTCGGGCTCTGAATCCATTCCCTCGATTCGACACCCTCAGGATGAGACTCCATTACCTCGATTCAACTCCTTCGGACTCAGACTCCATTACCTCGATTCGACACCCGAGGCCTCAGACTCCATTACCTCAATTCGACACCCTCGGGCGCAGACTCCATTCCCACAATTCGACACCCTCGGGCTCAGACTCCATTCCCACAATTCGACACCCTCGGGCTCTGACTCCATTACCTCGGTTCGACACCCTCGGGCTCTGACTCCATTACCTCGGTTCGACACCCTCGGACTAAGACTCCATTACCTCGGTTCGACACCCTCGGGCTCTGACTCCATCACCTCGATTCGACACCCTCGGGCTCTGACTCCATTACCTCGGTTTGACCCCCACGGACTCAGGGTCCATTACCTCGATTTGACCCCCTCAGGATGAGACTCCATTACCTCGATTCAACACCCTCGGACTCAGACTCCATTACCTCGATTCGACACCCTAGGCCTCAGACTCCATTACCTCAATTCGACATCCTCGGGCGCAGACTCCATTACCTCGATTCAACACCCTCGGGCTCTGACACCATTAACTCAATACGACACCCTCGGGCTCAGGATCCATTACCGCGATTCGACACCCTCGGTCTCAGACTCCATTACCTCGATTCAACAACCTGGGGTTCAGACTCCATTACATCGATTCGACACCCTCGGGCTCAGGATCCATTACCTCGATTCAACACCCTCAGGCTCAGGATCGATAACCTCGATTCGACACCCTCGGGCTCAGACTCCATCACCTCGATTCGACACCCTCGGGCTCAGACTCCATCACCTCGATTCAACACCCTCGGGCTCAGACTCCATTACCTCGATTCAACACCCTCAGGCTCAGGATCCATTACCTCGATTCGACACCCTCGGGCTCAGACTCCATCACCTCGATTCGACACCCTCGGGCTCAGACTCCATTACCTCGATTCAACACCCTCGGGCTCAGACTCCATTACATCGATTCGACACCCTCGAACTCAGACTCCATTACCTCGATTCGACACCCTAGGCCTCAAACTCCATCACCTCGATTCGACACCCTCGGGCTCAGACTCCATCACCTCGATTCAACACCCTCGGGCTCAGACTCCATTACATCGATTCGACACCCTCGGGCTCAGACTCCATCACCTCGATTCGACACCCTCGGGCTCAGACTCCATTACCTCGATTTGACACCCTCGGGCTCAGACTCCATTACCTCGATTCGACACCCTCAGGCTCAGGATCCATTACCTCGATTCGACACCCTCAGGGTCAGGAATCATTACCTCATTTCAACACACTCAGGCTCAGACACCATTACCTCGGTTCGACACCCTCGGTCTCAGACTCCATTACCTCGATTCAACACCCTCATGCTCTGACTCCATTACCTCGATTCGAAACCCTCGGTCTCAGACTCTATTACCTCGATTCGACACCCTCGGGCTCAGACTCCATTACCTCGATTCGACACCCTCATGCTCTGACTCCATTACCTCGATTCGACACCCTCGGTCTCAGACTCTATTACCTGAATTCGACACCCACGGTCTCAGACTCCATTACCTCGATTGGACACCCTCGGTCTCAGACTCCATTACCTCAATACGACACCCTCGGACTCAGACTCCATTACTTCGATTCGACACCATCGGACTCTGACTCCATTACCTCGATTCAACACCCTAGGCCTCAGACTCCATTACCTCAATTCGACACCCTCGGGCACAGACTCCATTACCTCGATTCGACACCCTCGGGATCAGGATCCATTACCTCAATTCGACACACTCGGGCACAGACTCCATTACCTCGATTCAACACCCTCGGGCTCAGACTCCATTACATCGATTCGACACCCTCGAACTCAGACTCCATTACCTCGATTCGACACCCTAGGCCTCAAACTCCATCACCTCGATTCGACACCCTCGGGCTCAGACTCCATCACCTCGATTCAACACCCTCGGGCTCAGACTCCATTACATCGATTCGACACCCTCGGGCTCAGACTCCATCACCTCGATTCGACACCCTCGGGCTCAGACTCCATTACCTCGATTTGACACCCTCGGGCTCAGACTCCATTACCTCGATTCGACACCCTCAGGCTCAGGATCCATTACCTCGATTCGACACCCTCAGGGTCAGGAATCATTACCTCATTTCAACACACTCAGGCTCAGACACCATTACCTCGGTTCGACACCCTCGGTCTCAGACTCCATTACCTCGATTCGACACCCTTGGGCTCAGACTCCATTACCTCGATTCAACACCCTAGGCCTCAGACTCCATTACCTCAATTCGACACCCTCGGGCACAGACTCCATTACCTCGATTCGACACCCTCGGGATCAGGATCCATTACCTCAATTCGACACACTCGGGCACAGACTCCATTACCTCGATTCAACACCCTCGGGCTCAGACTCCATTACATCGATTCGACACCCTCGAACTCAGACTCCATTACCTCGATTCGACACCCTAGGCCTCAAACTCCATCACCTCGATTCGACACCCTCGGGCTCAGACTCCATCACCTCGATTCAACACCCTCGGGCTCAGACTCCATTACATCGATTCGACACCCTCGGGCTCAGACTCCATCACCTCGATTCGACACCCTCGGGCTCAGACTCCATTACCTCGATTTGACACCCTCGGGCTCAGACTCCATTACCTCGATTCGACACCCTCAGGCTCAGGATCCATTACCTCGATTCGACACCCTCAGGGTCAGGAATCATTACCTCATTTCAACACACTCAGGCTCAGACACCATTACCTCGGTTCGACACCCTCGGTCTCAGACTCCATTACCTCGATTCAACACCCTCATGCTCTGACTCCATTACCTCGATTCGAAACCCTCGGTCTCAGACTCTATTACCTCGATTCGACACCCTCGGGCTCAGACTCCATTACATCGATTCGACACCCTCGGGCTCAGACTCCATCACCTCGATTCGACACCCTCGAACTCAGACTCCATTACCTCGATTCGACACCCTAGGCCTCAAACTCCATCACCTCGATTCGACACCCTCGGGCTCAGACTCCATCACCTCGATTCAACACCCTCGGGCTCAGACTCCATTACATCGATTCGACACCCTCGGGCTCAGACTCCATCACCTCGATTCGACACCCTCGGGCTCAGACTCCATTACCTCGATTTGACACCCTCGGGCTCAGACTCCATTACCTCGATTCGACACCATCAGGCTCAGGATCCATTACCTCGATTCGACACCCTCAGGGTCAGGAATCATTACCTCATTTCAACACACTCAGGCTCAGACACCATTACCTCGGTTCGACACCCTCGGTCTCAGACTCCATTACCTCGATTCAACACCCTCATGCTCTGACTCCATTACCTCGATTCGAAACCCTCGGTCTCAGACTCTATTACCTCGATTCGACACCCTCGGGCTCAGACTCCATTACCTCGATTCGACACCCTCATGCTCTGACTCCATTACCTCGATTCGACACCCTCGGTCTCAGACTCTATTACCTGAATTCGACACCCTCGGTCTCAGACTCCATTACCTCGATTGGACACCCTCGGTCTCAGACTCCATTACCTCAATACGACACCCTCGGACTCAGACTCCATTACTTCGATTCGACACCATCGGACTCTGACTCCATTACCTCGATTCAACACCCTAGGCCTCAGACTCCATTACCTCAATTCGACACCCTCGGGCACAGACTCCATTACCTCGATTCGACACCCTCGGGATCAGGATCCATTACCTCAATTCGACACACTCGGGCACAGACTCCATTACCTCGATTCAACACCCTCGGGCTCAGACTCCATTACATCGATTCGACACCCTCGAACTCAGACTCCATTACCTCGATTCGACACCCTAGGCCTCAAACTCCATCACCTCGATTCGACACCCTCGGGCTCAGACTCCATCACCTCGATTCAACACCCTCGGGCTCAGACTCCATTACATCGATTCGACACCCTCGGGCTCAGACTCCATCACCTCGATTCGACACCCTCGGGCTCAGACTCCATTACCTCGATTTGACACCCTCGGGCTCAGACTCCATTACCTCGATTCGACACCCTCAGGCTCAGGATCCATTACCTCGATTCGACACCCTCAGGGTCAGGAATCATTACCTCATTTCAACACACTCAGGCTCAGACACCATTACCTCGGTTCGACACCCTCGGTCTCAGACTCCATTACCTCGATTCGACACCCTTGGGCTCAGACTCCATTACCTCGATTCAACACCCTAGGCCTCAGACTCCATTACCTCAATTCGACACCCTCGGGCACAGACTCCATTACCTCGATTCGACACCCTCGGGATCAGGATCCATTACCTCAATTCGACACACTCGGGCACAGACTCCATTACCTCGATTCAACACCCTCGGGCTCAGACTCCATTACATCGATTCGACACCCTCGAACTCAGACTCCATTACCTCGATTCGACACCCTAGGCCTCAAACTCCATCACCTCGATTCGACACCCTCGGGCTCAGACTCCATCACCTCGATTCAACACCCTCGGGCTCAGACTCCATTACATCGATTCGACACCCTCGGGCTCAGACTCCATCACCTCGATTCGACACCCTCGGGCTCAGACTCCATTACCTCGATTTGACACCCTCGGGCTCAGACTCCATTACCTCGATTCGACACCCTCAGGCTCAGGATCCATTACCTCGATTCGACACCCTCAGGGTCAGGAATCATTACCTCATTTCAACACACTCAGGCTCAGACACCATTACCTCGGTTCGACACCCTCGGTCTCAGACTCCATTACCTCGATTCAACACCCTCATGCTCTGACTCCATTACCTCGATTCGAAACCCTCGGTCTCAGACTCTATTACCTCGATTCGACACCCTCGGGCTCAGACTCCATTACATCGATTCGACACCCTCGGGCTCAGACTCCATCACCTCGATTCGACACCCTCGGGCTCAGACTCCATTACCTCGATTTGACACCCTCGGGCTCAGACTCCATTACCTCGATTCGACACCCTCAGGCTCAGGATCCATTACCTCGATTCGACACCCTCAGGGTCAGGAATCATTACCTCATTTCAACACACTCAGGCTCAGACACCATTACCTCGGTTCGACACCCTCGGTCTCAGACTCCATTACCTCGATTCAACACCCTCATGCTCTGACTCCATTACCTCGATTCGAAACCCTCGGTCTCAGACTCTATTACCTCGATTCGACACCCTCGGGCTCAGACTCCATTACCTCGATTCGACACCCTCATGCTCTGACTCCATTACCTCGATTCGACACCCTCGGTCTCAGACTCTATTACCTGAATTCGACACCCACGGTCTCAGACTCCATTACCTCGATTGGACACCCTCGGTCTCAGACTCCATTACCTCAATACGACACCCTCGGACTCAGACTCCATTACTTCGATTCGACACCATCGGACTCTGACTCCATTACCTCGATTCGACACCCTTGGGCTCAGACTCCATTACCTCGATTCAACACCCTAGGCCTCAGACTCCATTACCTCAATTCGACACCCTCGGGCACAGACTCCATTACCTCGATTCGACACCCTCGGGATCAGGATCCATTACCTCAATTCGACACACTCGGGCACAGACTCCATTACCTCGATTCAACACCCTCGGGCTCAGACTCCATTACATCGATTCGACACCCTCGAACTCAGACTCCATTACCTCGATTCGACACCCTAGGCCTCAAACTCCATCACCTCGATTCGACACCCTCGGGCTCAGACTCCATCACCTCGATTCAACACCCTCGGGCTCAGACTCCATTACATCGATTCGACACCCTCGGGCTCAGACTCCATCACCTCGATTCGACACCCTCGGGCTCAGACTCCATTACCTCGATTTGACACCCTCGGGCTCAGACTCCATTACCTCGATTCGACACCCTCAGGCTCAGGATCCATTACCTCGATTCGACACCCTCTGGGTCAGGAATCATTACCTCATTTCAACACACTCAGGCTCAGACACCATTACCTCGGTTCGACACCCTCGGTCTCAGACTCCATTACCTCGATTCAACACCCTCATGCTCTGACTCCATTACCTCGATTCGAAACCCTCGGTCTCAGACTCTATTACCTCGATTCGACACCCTCGGGCTCAGACTCCATTACCTCGATTCGACACCCTCATGCTCTGACTCCATTACCTCGATTCGACACCCTCGGTCTCAGACTCTATTACCTGAATTCGACACCCACGGTCTCAGACTCCATTACCTCGATTGGACACCCTCGGTCTCAGACTCCATTACCTCAATACGACACCCTCGGACTCAGACTCCATTACTTCGATTCGACACCATCGGACTCTGACTCCATTACCTCGATTCGACACCCTTGGGCTCAGACTCCATTACCTCGATTCAACACCCTAGGCCTCAGACTCCATTACCTCAATTCGACACCCTCGGGTACAGACTCCATTACCTCGATTCGACACCCTCGGGATCAGGATCCATTACCTCAATTCGACACACTCGGGCACAGACTCCATTACCTCGATTCAACACCCTCGGGCTCAGACTCCATTACCTCGATTCGACACCCTGGGGCTCAGACTCCATTACCTCGATTCAACACCCTCGGGCTCAGACTCCATTACCTCAATTCGACACACTCGGGCGCAGACTCCATTACCTCGATTCGACACCCTCGGGCTCTGACTCCATTAACTCAATTCGACACCCTCGGGCGCAGACTCCATTACCTCGATTCGACACCCTAGGCCTCAGACTCCATTACCTCGATTCGACACCCTGGGGCTCAGACTCCATTACCTCGATTCAACACCCTCGGGCTCAGACTCCATTACCTCAATTCGACACACTCGGGCGCAGACTCCATTACCTCGATTCGACACCCTCGGTCTCAGACTCCATTACCTCAATTCAACACCCTCGGGCTCAGACTCCATTACCTCAATTCGACACCCTCAGGCTCAGACTCCATGACCTCGATTCGACACCCTCGGGCGCAGACTCCATTACCTCGATTCGACACCCTAGGCCTCAGACTCCATTACCTCGATTCGACACCCTCGGTCTCAGACTCCATTACCTCAATTCAACACCCTCGGGCTCAGACTCCATTACCTCAATTCGACACCCTCAGGCTCAGACTCCATTACCTCGATTCGACACCCTGGGGCTCAGACTCAATTACCTCGATTCAACACCCTCGGGCTCAGACTCCATTACCTCAATTCGACACACTCGGGCGCAGACTCCATTACGTCGATTCAACACCCTCGGGCACAGACTCCATTACCTCGATTCGACACCCTCGGGATCAGGATCCATTACCTCGATTCGACACCCTGGGGCTCAGACTCCATTACCTCGATTCGACACCCTCGGGCGCAGACTCCATTACCTCGATTCGACACCCTCGGACTCAGACTCCATTACGTCGATTCAACACCCTCGGGCTCAGACTCCATTACCTCGATTCGACACCCTCGGGCTCAGAATCCATTACCTCGATTCAATACCCTCGGACTCAAACTCTATTACCTCAATTCGAAACCCTAGGCCTCAGACTCCATTACCTCAATTCGACACCCTCGGGCGCAGACTCCATTACCTCGATTCGACACCCTCGGGCTCTGACTCCATTAACTCAATTCGACACCCTCGGGCTCAGACTCCATCACAGCGATTCGACACCCTCGGTCTCAGACTCCATTACCTCGATTCAACAACCTGGGGCTCAGACTCCATCACCTCGATTCGACACCCTCGGGCTCAGACTCCATCACCTCGATTCGACACCCTCGGTCTCAGAATCCATTACCTCGATTCGACACCCTCGGGCGCAGACTCCATTACCTCGATTCGACACCCTCAGGCTCAGACTCCATTACCTCGATTCGACACCCTGGGGCTCAGACTCCATTACCTCGATTCAACACCCTCGGGCTCAGACTCCATTACCTCAATTCGACACACTCGGGCGCAGACTCCATTACGTCGATTCAACACCCTCGGGCACAGACTCCATTACCTCGATTCGACACCCTCGGGATCAGGATCCATTACCTCGATTCGACACCCTGGGGCTCAGACTCCATTACCTCGATTCGACACCCTCGGGCGCAGACTCCATTACCTCGATTCGACACCCTCGGACTCAGACTCCATTACGTCGATTCAACACCCTCGGGCTCAGACTCCATTACCTCGATTCGACACCCTCGGGCTCAGAATCCATTACCTCGATTCGACACCCTCAGGCTCAGGATCCATTACCTCGATTCGACACCCTCTGGGTCAGGAATCATTACCTCATTTCAACACACTCAGGCTCAGACACCATTACCTCGGTTCGACACCCTCGGTCTCAGACTCCATTACCTCGATTCGACACCCTCATGCTCTGACTCCATTACCTCGATTCGACACCCTCGGTCTCAGACTCTATTACCTGAATTCGACACCCACGGTCTCAGACTCCATTACCTCGATTGGACACCCTCGGTCTCAGACTCCATTACCTCAATACGACACCCTCGGACTCAGACTCCATTACTTCGATTCGACACCATCGGACTCTGACTCCATTACCTCGATTCGACACCCTTGGGCTCAGACTCCATTACCTCGATTCAACACCCTAGGCCTCAGACTCCATTACCTCAATTCGACACCCTCGGGCACAGACTCCATTACCTCGATTCGACACCCTCGGGATCAGGATCCATTACCTCAATTCGACACACTCGGGCACAGACTCCATTACCTCGATTCAACACCCTCGGGCTCAGACTCCATTACATCGATTCGACACCCTCGAACTCAGACTCCATTACCTCGATTCGACACCCTAGGCCTCAAACTCCATCACCTCGATTCGACACCCTCGGGCTCAGACTCCATCACCTCGATTCAACACCCTCGGGCTCAGACTCCATTACATCGATTCGACACCCTCGGGCTCAGACTCCATCACCTCGATTCGACACCCTCGGGCTCAGACTCCATTACCTCGATTTGACACCCTCGGGCTCAGACTCCATTACCTCGATTCGACACCCTCAGGCTCAGGATCCATTACCTCGATTCGACACCCTCTGGGTCAGGAATCATTACCTCATTTCAACACACTCAGGCTCAGACACCATTACCTCGGTTCGACACCCTCGGTCTCAGACTCCATTACCTCGATTCAACACCCTCATGCTCTGACTCCATTACCTCGATTCGAAACCCTCGGTCTCAGACTCTATTACCTCGATTCGACACCCTCGGGCTCAGACTCCATTACCTCGATTCGACACCCTCATGCTCTGACTCCATTACCTCGATTCGACACCCTCGGTCTCAGACTCTATTACCTGAATTCGACACCCACGGTCTCAGACTCCATTACCTCGATTGGACACCCTCGGTCTCAGACTCCATTACCTCAATACGACACCCTCGGACTCAGACTCCATTACTTCGATTCGACACCATCGGACTCTGACTCCATTACCTCGATTCGACACCCTTGGGCTCAGACTCCATTACCTCGATTCAACACCCTAGGCCTCAGACTCCATTACCTCAATTCGACACCCTCGGGTACAGACTCCATTACCTCGATTCGACACCCTCGGGATCAGGATCCATTACCTCAATTCGACACACTCGGGCACAGACTCCATTACCTCGATTCAACACCCTCGGGCTCAGACTCCATTACCTCGATTCGACACCCTGGGGCTCAGACTCCATTACCTCGATTCAACACCCTCGGGCTCAGACTCCATTACCTCAATTCGACACACTCGGGCGCAGACTCCATTACCTCGATTCGACACCCTCGGGCTCTGACTCCATTAACTCAATTCGACACCCTCGGGCGCAGACTCCATTAGCTCGATTCGACACCCTAGGCCTCAGACTCCATTACCTCGATTCGACACCCTGGGGCTCAGACTCCATTACCTCGATTCAACACCCTCGGGCTCAGACTCCATTACCTCAATTCGACACACTCGGGCGCAGACTCCATTACCTCGATTCGACACCCTCGGTCTCAGACTCCATTACCACAATTCAACACCCTCGGGCTCAGACTCCATTACCTCAATTCGACACCCTCAGGCTCAGACTCCATGACCTCGATTCGACACCCTCGGGCGCAGACTCCATTACCTCGATTCGACACCCTAGGCCTCAGACTCCATTACCTCGATTCGACACCCTCGGTCTCAGACTCCATTACCTCAATTCAACACCCTCGGGCTCAGACTCCATTACCTCAATTCGACACCCTCAGGCTCAGACTCCATTACCTCGATTCGACACCCTGGGGCTCAGACTCCATTACCTCGATTCAACACCCTCGGGCTCAGACTCCATTACCTCAATTCGACACACTCGGGCGCAGACTCCATTACGTCGATTCAACACCCTCGGGCACAGACTCCATTACCTCGATTCGACACCCTCGGGATCAGGATCCATTACCTCGATTCGACACCCTGGGGCTCAGACTCCATTACCTCGATTCGACACCCTCGGGCGCAGACTCCATTACCTCGATTCGACACCCTCGGACTCAGACTCCATTACGTCGATTCAACACCCTCGGGCTCAGACTCCATTACCTCGATTCGACACCCTCGGGCTCAGAATCCATTACCTCGATTCAATACCCTCGGACTCAAACTCTATTACCTCAATTCGAAACCCTAGGCCTCAGACTCCATTACCTCAATTCGACACCCTCGGGCGCAGACTCCATTACCTCGATTCGACACCCTCGGGCTCTGACTCCATTAACTCAATTCGACACCCTCGGGCTCAGACTCCATCACAGCGATTCGACACCCTCGGTCTCAGACTCCATTACCTCGATTCAACAACCTGGGGCTCAGACTCCATCACCTCGATTCGACACCCTCGGGCTCAGACTCCATCACCTCGATTCGACACCCTCGGTCTCAGAATCCATTACCTCGATTCGACACCCTCGGGCGCAGACTCCATTACCTCGATTCGACACCCTCAGGCTCAGACTCCATTACCTCGATTCGACACCCTGGGGCTCAGACTCCATTACCTCGATTCAACACCCTCGGGCTCAGACTCCATTACCTCAATTCGACACACTCGGGCGCAGACTCCATTACGTCGATTCAACACCCTCGGGCACAGACTCCATTACCTCGATTCGACACCCTCGGGATCAGGATCCATTACCTCGATTCGACACCCTGGGGCTCAGACTCCATTACCTCGATTCGACACCCTCGGGCGCAGACTCCATTACCTCGATTCGACACCCTCGGACTCAGACTCCATTACGTCGATTCAACACCCTCGGGCTCAGACTCCATTACCTCGATTCGACACCCTCGGGCTCAGAATCCATTACCTCGATTCAATACCCTCGGACTCAAACTCTATTACCTCAATTCGACACCCTAGGCCTCAGACTCCATTACCTCAATTCGACACCCTCGGGCGCAGACTCCATTACCTCGATTCGACACCCTCGGGCTCTGACTCCATTAACTCAATTCGACACCCTCGGGCTCAGACTCCATCACAGCGATTCGACACCCTCGGTCTCAGACTCCATTACCTCGATTCAACAACCTGGGGCTCAGACTCCATCACCTCGATTCGACACCCTCGGGCTCAGACTCCATCACCTCGATTCGACACCCTCGGTCTCAGAATCCATTACCTCGATTTGACACCCTCGGGCTCAGACTCCATTACCTCGATTCGACACCCTCAGGCTCAGGATCCATTACCTCGATTCGACACCCTCAGGGTCAGGAATCATTAACTCATTTCAACACACTCAGGCTCAGACACCATTACCTCGGTTCGACACCCTCGGTCTCAGACTCCATTACCTCGGTTCGACACCCTCGGTCTCAGACTCTATTACCTCGATTCGACACCCTCGGTCTCAAACTCTATTACCACAATTCGACACCCTCGGTCTCAGGATCCATTACCTCGATTCAACACCCTCCCGCTCAGACTCCATTACCTCGATTCGAAACCCTCGGGCTCAGACTCCATTACCTCGATTTGACACCCTCGGGCTCAAACTCTATTACCTCAATTCGACACCCACGGCCTCAGACTCCATTAGCTTGATTCGACACCCTCGGACTCAGACTCCATTACCTCGATTCGACACCCTAGGCCTCAGACTCCATTACCTCAATTCGACACCCTCGGGCGCAGACTCCATTACCTCGATTCGACACCCTCGGGCTCTGACTCCATTAACTCAATTCGACACCCTCGGGCTCAGACTCCATTACCGCGATTCGACACCCTCGGTCTCAGACTCCATTACCTCAATTCAACAACCTGGGGTTCAGACTCCATTACCTCGATTCGACACCCGCGGGCTCAGGATCATTTACCTCGATTTGAAACCCTCGGGCTCAGGATCCATTACCTCGATTCAACACCCTCAGGCTCAGGATCGATAACCTCGATTCGACACCCTCGGGCTCAGACTCCATCACCTCGTTTCGACACCCTCGGGCTCAGACTCCATCACCTCGATTCAACACCCTCGGGCTCAGACTCCATTACCTCGATTCAACACCCTCAGGCTCAGGATCGATAACCTCGATTTGACACCCTTGGGCTCAGACTCCATCACCTCGATTCGACACCCTCGGGCTCAGACTCCATCACCTCGATTCGACACCCTCAGGCTCAGGATCGATAACCTCGATTCGACACACTCGGGCTCAGACTCCATTACCTCGATTCAACACCCTCAGGCTCAGACTCCATTACCTCGATTCAACACCGTCTCGCTCAGACTCCATTACCTCGATTCAACACCGTCTCGCTCAGACTCCATTACCTCGATTCGACACCCTCGGGCTCAGACTCCATTACCTCGATTTGACACCCTCGGGCTCAAACTCTATTACCTCAATTCGACACCCTCGGGCTCAGGATCCATTACCTCGACTCGAGACACTCTGGCTCAGACTCCATCACCGCGATTCGACACCCTCGGTCTCAGACTCCATTACCTCGATTCAACAACCTGGGGTTCAGACTCCATTACCTCGGTTCGACACCCTCGGGCTCTGACTCCATTACCTCGATTCGACACCCTCGGACTCAGAATCCATTCCCTCGATTCGACACCCTCAGGATGAGACTCCATTACCTCGATTCGACACCCTAGGCCTCAGACTCCATTACCTCAATTCGACACCCTCGGGCTCAGGATCCATTACCTCGATTCGACACCCTCGGGATCAGGATCCATTACCTCGATTCAACTCCCTCTCGCTCAGACTCCATTACCTCGATTCGACACCCTCGGGCTCAGACTAAATTACCTCGATTTGACACCCTCGGGCTCAAACTCTATTACCTCAATTCGACACCCTCGGCCTCAGACTCCATTAGCTTGATTCGACACCCTCGGGCTCAGAATCCATTACCTCGATTCAATACCCTCGGACTCAGACTCCATTACCTCGATTCGACACCCTAGGCCTCAGACTCCATTACCTCAATTCGACACCCTCGGGCGCAGACTCCATTACCTCGATTCAACACCCTCGGGCTCTGACTCCATTAACTCAATTCGACACCCTCGGGCTCAGACTCCATTACCTCGATTCGACACCCTCGGTCTCAGACTCCATTACCTCGATTCGACACCCTCGGGCTCAGACTCCATGACCTCGATTCGACACCCTCGGGCTCAGACTCCATGACCTCGATTCGACACCCTCGAACTCAGACTCCATTACCTTGATTCGACACCCTCGGGCTCAGACTCCATGACCTCGATTCGACACCCTCGGGCTCAGACTCCATTACCTGGATTCGACACCCTCGGTCTCAGACTCCATTACCTCGATTCGACACTCTCAGGCTCAGACTCCATTACCTCGATTCGACACACTCGGTCTCAGACTCCATTACCTCGATTCGACACCCTCGGGCTCAGACTCCATGACCTCGATTCGACACCCTCGGGCTCAGACTCCATGACCTCGATTCGACACCCTCGGGCTCAGACTCCATGACCTCGATTCGACACCCTCGGTCTCAGACTCCATTACCTGAATTCGACACCCTCGGTCTCAGACTCCATTACCTCGGTTCGACACCCTCGGGCTCTGACTCCATTACCTCGATCCGACACCCTCGGACTCAGAATCCATTCCCTCGATTCGACACCCTCAGGATGAGACTCCATTACCTCGATTCGACACCCTAGGCCTCAGACTCCATTACCTCAATTCGACACCCTCGGGCTCAGGATCCATTACCTCGATTCGACACCCTCGGGATCAGGATCCATTACCTCGATTCAACTCCCTCTCGCTCAGACTCCATTACCTCGATTCGACACCCTCGGGCTCAGACTAAATTACCTCGATTTGACACCCTCGGGCTCAAACTCTATTACCTCAATTCGACACCCTCGGCCTCAGACTCCATTAGCTTGATTCGACACCCTCGGGCTCAGAATCCATTACCTCGATTCAATACCCTCGGACTCAGACTCCATTACCTCGATTCGACACCCTAGGCCTCAGACTCCATTACCTCAATTCGACACCCTCGGGCGCAGACTCCATGACCTCGATTCGACACCCTCGGGCTCAGACTCCATGACCTCGATTCGACACCCTCGGTCTCAGACTCCATTACCTGAATTCGACACCCTCGGTCTCAGACTCCATTACCTCGGTTCGACACCCTCGGGCTCTGACTCCATTACCTCGATCCGACACCCTCGGACTCAGAATCCATTCCCTCGATTCGACACCCTCAGGATGAGACTCCATTACCTCGATTCGACACCCTAGGCCTCAGACTCCATTACCTCAATTCGACACCCTCGGGCTCAGGATCCATTACCTCGATTCGACACCCTCGGGATCAGGATCCATTACCTCGATTCAACTCCCTCTCGCTCAGACTCCATTACCTCGATTCGACACCCTCGGGCTCAGACTAAATTACCTCGATTTGACACCCTCGGGCTCAAACTCTATTACCTCAATTCGACACCCTCGGCCTCAGACTCCATTAGCTTGATTCGACACCCTCGGGCTCAGAATCCATTACCTCGATTCAATACCCTCGGACTCAGACTCCATTACCTCGATTCGACACCCTAGGCCTCAGACTCCATTACCTCAATTCGACACCCTCGGGCGCAGACTCCATTACCTCGATTCAACACCCTCGGGCTCTGACACCATTAACTCAATTCGACACCCTCGGGCTCAGACTCCATTACCTCGATTCGACACCCTCGGTCTCAGACTCCATTACCTCGATTCGACACCCTCGGGCTCAGACTCCATGACCTCGATTCGACACCCTCGGGCTCAGACTCCATGACCTCGATTCGACACCCTCGAACTCAGACTCCATTACCTTGATTCGACACCCTCGGGCTCAGACTCCATGACCTCGATTCGACACCCTCGGGCTCAGACTCCATTACCTGGATTCGACACCCTCGGTCTCAGACTCCATTACCTCGATTCGACACTCTCAGGCTCAGACTCCATTACCTCGATTCGACACCCTCGGTCTCAGACTCCATTACCTCGATTCGACACCCTCGGGCTCAGACTCCATGACCTCGATTCGACACCCTCGGGCTCAGACTCCATGACCTCGATTCGACACCCTCGGGCTCAGACTCCATTACCTCGATTCGACGCCCTCGGGCTCAGACTCCGTTAACTCGATTTGACACCCTAGGCCTCAGACTCCATTACCTCGATGCAACACACTTGGGCTCCGGATCCATTACCTCGATTCGACACCCTCGGTCTCAGACTCCATTACCTCGATTCGACACCCTCAAACTCAGACTCCATTACCTCGATTTGACACCCTCGGTCTCAGACTCCATTACCTCGATTCGACACCATCGGGCTCAGACTCCATTACCTCGATTCGACACCCTCGGTCTCAGACTCCATTACCTCGATTCAACACCCTCGGTCTCAGACTCCATTACCTCAATTCGACACCATCGGGCTCAGACTCCATTACCTCGATTCGACACCCTCGGGCTCTGACTCCATTACCTCAATACGACACCCTCGGGCACAGACTCCATTACCTCGATTCGACACCCTGGGGCTCAGACTCCATTACCTCGATTCGACACCCTGGGGCTCAGACTCCATTACCTCGATTCGACACCCTCGGGCTCAAACTCTATTACCTCAATTCGACACGCTCGGTCTCAGGATCCATTACCTCGATTCAACACCCTCCCGCTCAGACTCCATTACCTCGATTCGAAACCCTCGGGCTCAGACTCCATTACCTCGATTTGACACCCTCGGGCTCAAACTCTATTACCTCAATTCGACACCCTCGGCCTCAGACTCCATTAGCTTGATTCGACACCCTCGGACTCAGACTCCATTACCTCGATTCGACACCCTACGCCTCAGACTCCATTACCTCAATTCGACACCCTCGGGCGCAGACTCCATTACCTCGATTCGACACCCTCGGGCTCTGACTCCATTAACTCAATTCGACACCCTCGGGCTCAGACTCCATTACCGCGATTCGACACCCTCGGTCTCAGACTCCATTACCTCAATTCAACAACCTGGGGTTCAGACTCCATTACCTCGATTCGACACCCGCGGGCTCAGGATCATTTACCTCGATTTGAAACCCTCGGGCTCAGGATCCATTACCTCGATTCAACACCCTCAGGCTCAGGATCGATAACCTCGATTCGACACCCTCGGGCTCAGACTCCATCACCTCGATTCGACACCCTCGGGCTCAGACTCCATCACCTCGATTTAACACCCTCGGGCTCAGACTCCATTGCATCGATTCGACACCCTCGGGCTCAGGATCCATTACCTCGATTCAACACCCTCAGGCTCAGGATCGATTACCTCGATTTGACACCCTTGGGCTCAGACTCCATCACCTCGATTCGACACCCTCGGGCTCAGACTCCATCACCTCGATTCGACACCCTCAGGCTCAGGATCGATAACCTCGATTCATCACCCTCGGGCTCAGACTCCATGACCTCGATTCATCACCCTCGGGCTCAGACTCCATGACCTCGATTCGACACCCTCGAACTGAGACTCCATTACCTTGATTCGACACCCTCGGGCTCAGACTCCATGACCTCGATTCGACACCCTCGGGCTCAGACTCCATTACCTGGATTCGACACCCTCGGTCTCAGACTCCATTACCTCGATTCGACACTCTCAGGCTCAGACTCCATTACCTCGATTCGACACCCTCGGTCTCAGACTCCATTACCTCGATTCGACACCCTCGGGCTCAGACTCCATGACCTCGATTCGACACCCTCGGGCTCAGACTCCATGACCTCGATTCGACACCCTCGGGCTCAGACTCCATTACCTGAATTCGACACCCTCGGTCTCAGACTCCATTACCTCGATTCGACGCCCTCGGGCTCAGACTCCGTTAACTCGATTTGACACCCTAGGCCTCAGACTCCATTACCTCGATGCAACACACTTGGGCTCCGGATCCATTACCTCGATTCGACACCCTCGGTCTCAGACTCCATTACCTCGATTCGACACCCTCAAACTCAGACTCCATTACCTCGATTTGACACACTCGGTCTCAGACTCCATTACCTCGATTCGACACCATCGGGCTCAGACTCCATTACCTCGATTCGACACCCTCGGTCTCAGACTCCATTACCTCGATTCAACACCCTCGGTCTCAGAATCCATTACCTCAATTCGACACCATCGGGCTCAGACTCCATTACCTCGATTCGACACCCTCGGGCTCTGACTCCATTACCTCAATACGACACCCTCGGGCACAGACTCCATTACCTCGATTCGACACCCTGGGGCTCAGACTCCATTACCTCGATTCGACACCCTGGGGCTCAGACTCCATTACCTCGATTCGACACCCTCGGGCTCAAACTCTATTACCTCAATTCGACACGCTCGGTCTCAGGATCGATTACCTCGATTCAACACCCTCCCGCTCAGACTCCATTACCTCGATTCGAAACCCTCGGGCTCAGACTCCATTACCTCGATTTGACACCCTCGGGCTCAAACTCTATTACCTCAATTCGACACCCTCGGCCTCAGACTCCATTAGCTTGATTCGACACCCTCGGACTCAGACTCCATTACCTCGATTCGACACCCTAGGCCTCAGACTCCATTACCTCAATTCGACACCCTCGGGCGCAGACTCCATTACCTCGATTCGACACCCTCGGGCTCTGACTCCATTAACTCAATTCGACACCCTCGGGCTCAGACTCCATTACCGCGATTCGACACCCTCGGTCTCAGACTCCATTACCTCAATTCAACAACCTGGGGTTCAGACTCCATTACCTCGATTCGACACCCGCGGGCTCAGGATCATTTACCTCGATTTGAAACCCTCGGGCTCAGGATCCATTACCTCGATTCAACACCCTCAGGCTCAGGATCGATAACCTCGATTCGACACCCTCGGGCTCAGACTCCATCACCTCGATTCGACACCCTCGGGCTCAGACTCCATCACCTCGATTTAACACCCTCGGGCTCAGACTCCATTGCATCGATTCGACACCCTCGGGCTCAGGATCCATTACCTCGATTCAACACCCTCAGGCTCAGGATCGATAACCTCGATTTGACACCCTTGGGCTCAGACTCCATCACCTCGATTCGACACCCTCGGGCTCAGAATCCATCACCTCGATTCGACACCCTCAGGCTCAGGATCGATAACCTCGATTCGACACCCTCGGGCTCAGACTCCATTACCGCGATTCGACACCCTCAGGCTCAGACTCCATTACCTCGATTCAACACCGTCTCGCTCAGACTCCATTACCTCGATTCAACACCGTCTCGCTCAGACTCCATTACCTCGATTCGACACCCTCGGGCTCAACCTCTATTACCTCAATTCGACACCCTCGGGCTCAGGATCCATTACCTCGACTCGAGACACTCTGGCTCAGACTCCATCACCTCGATTTGACACCCTCGGGCTCAGACTCCATTACCGCGATTCGACACCCTCGGTCTCAGACTCCATTACCTCGATTCAACAACCTGGGGTTCAGACTCCATTACCTCGGTTCGACACCCTCGGGCTCTGACTCCATTACCTCGATTCGACACCCTCGGACTCAGAATCCATTCCCTCGATTCGACACCCTCAGGATGAGACTCCATTACCTCGATTCGACACCCTAGGCCTCAGACTCCATTACCTCAATTCGACACCCTCGGGCTCAGGATCCATTACCTCGATTCGACACCCTCGGGATCAGGATCCATTACCTCGATTCAACTCCCTCTCGCTCAGACTCCATTACCTCGATTCGACACCCTCGGGCTCAAACTCTATTACCTCAATTCGACACCCTCGGGCTCAGAATCCATTACCTCGATTCAATACCCTCGGACTCAGACTCCATTACCTCGATTCGACACCCTAGGCCTCAGACTCCATTACCTCAATTCGACACCCTCGGGCGCAGACTCCATTACCTCGATTCAACACCCTCGGGCTCTGACTCCATTAACTCAATTCGACACCCTCGGGCTCTGACTCCATTACCTCGATTCGACACCCTCGGTCTCAGACTCCATTACCTCGATTCGACACCCTCGGGCTCAGACTCCATGACCTCGATTCGACACCCTCGGGCTCAGACTCCATGACCTCGATTCGACACCCTCGGGCTCAGACTCCATGACCTCGATTCGACACCCTTGGGCTGAGACTCCATTACCTGAATTCGACACCCTCGGTCTCAGACTCCATTACCTCGATTCGACACCCTCGGGCTCAGACTCCGTTAACTCGATTTGACACCCTAGGCCTCAGACTCCATTAGCTTGATTCGACACCCTTGGGCTCAGACTCCATTACCTCGATGCGACACACTTGGGCTCCGGATCCATTACCTCGATTCGACACCCTCGGTCTCAGACTCCATTACCTCGATTCGACACCCTCAAACTCAGACTCCATTACCTCGATTTGACACCCTCGGTCTCAGACTCCATTACCTCGATTCGACACCATCGGGCTCAGACTCCATTACCTCGATTCGACACCCTCGGTCTCAGACTCCATTACCTCGATTCAACACCCTCGGTCTCAGACTCCATTACCTCAATTCGACACCATCGGGCTCAGACTCCATTACCACAATTCGACACCCTCGGGCGCAGACTCCATTACCTCGATTCGACACCCTCGGACTCAGACTCCATTCCCACAATTCGACACCCTCAGACTCAGGATCCGTTACCTCGATTCGACACCCTCGGGGTCAGGAATCATTCCCTCATTTCGACACCCTCGGACTAAGACTCCATTACCTCGGTTCGACACCCTCGGACTAAGACTCCATTACCTCGATTCGACACCCTTGGGCTCAGACTCCATTCCCTCGATTCGACACCCTTGGGCTCAGACTCCATTCCCACAATTCGACACCCTCAGACTCAGGATCCGTTACCTCGATTCAACACCCTCGGACTCAGACTCCATTACCTCGATTCAACACCCTCGGGCTCAGGATCCATTACCTCGATTCGACACCCTAGGCCTCAGACTCCATTACCTCAATTCGACACCCTCGGGCACAGACTCCATTACCTCGATTCGACACCCTCGGGCTCAGACTCCATTACCTCAATACGACACCCTCGGTCTCAGACTCCATTACCTCGATTCAACACCCTCGGGCTCAGGATCCATTACCTCGATTCAACACCCTCGGTCTCAGACTCCATTACCTCGATTCGACACCCTTGGGCTCAGACTCCATTACCTCGATTCGACACCCTCGGGCTCTGACTCCATTAACTCAATTCGACACCCTCGGGCTCAGGATCCATTACCTCGACTCGAGACACTCTGGCTCAGACTCCATCACCTCGATTTGACACCCTCGGGCTCAGACTCCATTACCGCGATTCGACACCCTCGGTCTCAGACTCCATTACCTCGATTCAACAACCTGGGGTTCAGACTCCATTACCTCGGTTCGACACCCTCGGGCTCTGACTCCATTACCTCGATTCGACACCCTCGGACTCAGAATCCATTCCCTCGATTCGACACCCTCAGGATGAGACTCCATTACCTCGATTCGACACCCTAGGCCTCAGACTCCATTACCTCAATTCGACACCCTCGGGCTCAGGATCCATTACCTCGATTCGACACCCTCGGGATCAGGATCCATTACCTCGATTCAACTCCCTCTCGCTCAGACTCCATTACCTCGATTCGACACCCTCGGGCTCAAACTCTATTACCTCAATTCGACACCCTCGGGCTCAGAATCCATTACCTCGATTCAATACCCTCGGACTCAGACTCCATTACCTCGATTCGACACCCTAGGCCTCAGACTCCATTACCTCAATTCGACACCCTCGGGCGCAGACTCCATTACCTCGATTCAACACCCTCGGGCTCTGACTCCATTAACTCAATTCGACACCCTCGGGCTCTGACTCCATTACCTCGATTCGACACCCTCGGTCTCAGACTCCATTACCTCGATTCGACACCCTCGGGCTCAGACTCCATGACCTCGATTCGACACCCTCGGGCTCAGACTCCATGACCTCGATTCGACACCCTCGGGCTCAGACTCCATGACCTCGATTCGACACCCTTGGGCTGAGACTCCATTACCTGAATTCGACACCCTCGGTCTCAGACTCCATTACCTCGATTCGACACCCTCGGGCTCAGACTCCGTTAACTCGATTTGACACCCTAGGCCTCAGACTCCATTAGCTTGATTCGACACCCTTGGGCTCAGACTCCATTACCTCGATGCGACACACTTGGGCTCCGGATCCATTACCTCGATTCGACACCCTCGGTCTCAGACTCCATTACCTCGATTCGACACCCTCAAACTCAGACTCCATTACCTCGATTTGACACCCTCGGTCTCAGACTCCATTACCTCGATTCGACACCATCGGGCTCAGACTCCATTACCTCGATTCGACACCCTCGGTCTCAGACTCCATTACCTCGATTCAACACCCTCGGTCTCAGACTCCATTACCTCAATTCGACACCATCGGGCTCAGACTCCATTACCACAATTCGACACCCTCGGGCGCAGACTCCATTACCTCGATTCGACACCCTCGGACTCAGACTCCATTCCCACAATTCGACACCCTCAGACTCAGGATCCGTTACCTCGATTCGACACCCTCGGGGTCAGGAATCATTCCCTCATTTCGACACCCTCGGACTAAGACTCCATTACCTCGGTTCGACACCCTCGGACTAAGACTCCATTACCTCGATTCGACACCCTTGGGCTCAGACTCCATTCCCTCGATTCGACACCCTTGGGCTCAGACTCCATTCCCACAATTCGACACCCTCAGACTCAGGATCCGTTACCTCGATTCAACACCCTCGGACTCAGACTCCATTACCTCGATTCAACACCCTCGGGCTCAGGATCCATTACCTCGATTCGACACCCTAGGCCTCAGACTCCATTACCTCAATTCGACACCCTCGGGCACAGACTCCATTACCTCGATTCGACACCCTCGGGCTCAGACTCCATTACCTCAATACGACACCCTCGGTCTCAGACTCCATTACCTCGATTCAACACCCTCGGGCTCAGGATCCATTACCTCGATTCAACACCCTCGGTCTCAGACTCCATTACCTCGATTCGACACCCTTGGGCTCAGACTCCATTACCTCGATTCGACACCCTCGGGCTCTGACTCCATTAACTCAATTCGACACCCTCGGTCTCAGACTCCATTACCTCGATTCGACACCCTTGGGCTCAGACTCCATTACCTCGATTCGACACCCTCGGGCTCTGACTCCATTAACTCAATTCGACACCCTCGGTCTCAGACTCCATTACCTCGATTCGACACCCTTGGGCTCAGACTCCATTACCTCGATTCGACACCCTCGGGCTCTGACTCCATTAACTCAATTCGACACCCTCGGGCGCAGACTCCATTACCTCGATTCGACACCCTTGGGCTCAGACTCCATTACCTCGATTCGACACCCTCGGTCTCAGGATCCATTACCTCGATTCGACACCCTCAGGCTCATGATCGATAACCTCGATTCGACACCCTCGGGCTCAGACTCCATCACCTCGATTCAACATCCTCGGGCTCAGACTCCATTACCTCGATTCAACACCCTTGGGCTCAGACTCCATTACATCGATTTGACACCCTCGGTCTCAGAATCCATTACCTCGATTTGACACCCTCGGTCTCAGACTCCATTCCCACAATTCGACACCCTCGGACTCAGGATCCATTACCTCGATTCGACACCCTCAGGGTCAGGAATCATTACCTCATTTCAACACACTCAGGCACAGACACCATTACCTCGGTTCGACACCATCGGACTCAGACTCCATTACCTCGATTCAACACCCTAGCCCTCAGACTCCATTACCTCAATTCGACACCCTCGGGCACAGACTCCATTACCTCGATTCGACACCCTCGGGCTCTGACTCCATTGCCTCAATTCGACACCCTCGGGCTCAGACTCCATTACCTCGATTCGACACCCTCGGTCTCAGACTCCATTACCTCGATTCGACACCCTCGGGCTCAGACTCCATGACCTCGATTCGACACCCTCGGGCTCAGACTCCATGACCTCGATTCGACACCCTTGGGCTGAGACTCCATTACCTGAATTCGACACCCTCGGTCTCAGACTCCATTACCTCGATTCGACACCCTCGGGCTCAGACTCCATTACCTCGATTTGACACCCTAGGCCTCAGACTCCATTAGCTTGATTCGACACCCTTGGGCTCAGACTCCATTACCTCAATTCGACACCCTCGGGCACAGACTCCATTACCTCGATTCGACACCCTCGGTCTCAGACTCCATTACCTCGATTCGACACCCTCAAACTCAGACTCCATTACCTCGATTTGACACCCTCGGTCTCAGACTCCATTACCTCGATTCGACACCATCGGGCTCAGACTCCATTACCTCGATTCGACACCCTCGGTCTCAGACTCCATTACCTCGATTCAACACCCTCGGTCTCAGACTCCATTACCTCAATTCGACACCATCGGGCTCAGACTCCATTACCACAATTCGACACCCTCGGGCTCAGACTCCATTACCTCGATTCGACACCCTCGGACTCAGACTCCATTCCCACAATTCGACACCCTCAGACTCAGGATCCGTTACCTCGATTCGACACCCTCGGGGTCAGGAATCATTCCCTCATTTCGACACCCTCGGACTAAGACTCCATTACCTCGGTTCGACACCCTCGGACTAAGACTCCATTACCTCGATTCGACACCCTTGGGCTCAGACTCCATTCCCACAATTCGACACCCTCAGACTCAGGATCCGTTACCTCGATTCAACACCCTCGGACTCAGACTCCATTACCTCGATTCAACACCCTCGGGCTCAGGATCCATTACCTCGATTCGACACCCTAGGCCTCAGACTCCATTACCTCAATTCGACACCCTCGGGCACAGACTCCATTACCTCGATTCGACACCCTCGGGCTCAGACTCCATTACCTCAATACGACACCCTCGGTCTCAGACTCCATTACCTCGATTCAACACCCTCGGGCTCAGGATCCATTACCTCGATTCGACACCCTTGGGCTCAGACTCCATTACCTCGATTCGACACCCTCGGGCTCTGACTCCATTAACGCAATTCGACACCCTCGGTCTCAGACTCCATTACCTCGATTCGACACCCTTGGGCTCAGACTCCATTACCTCGATTCGACACCCTCGGGCTCTGACTCCATTAACTCAATTCGACACCCTCGGGCGCAGACTCCATTACCTCGATTCGACACCCTTGGGCTCAGACTCCATTACCTCGATTCGACACCCTCGGGCTCTGACTCCATTAACTCAATTCGACACCCTCGGGCGCAGACTCCATTACCTCGATTCGACACCCTTGGGCTCAGACTCCATTACCTCGATTCGACACCCTCGGTCTCAGGATCCATTACCTCGATTCGACACCCTCAGGCTCAGGATCGATAACCTCGATTCGACACCCTCGGGCTCAGACTCCATCACCTCGATTCGACACCCTCGGGCTCAGACTCCATCACCTCGATTCAACACCCTCGGGCTCAGACTCCATTACCTCGATTCAACACCCTTGGGCTCAGACTCCATTACATCGATTTGACACCCTCGGTCTCAGAATCCATTACCTCGATTTGACACCCTCGGTCTCAGACTCCATTCCCACAATTCGACACCCTCGGACTCAGGATCCATTACCTCGATTCGACACCCTCAGGGTCAGGAATCATTACCTCATTTCAACACACTCAGGCTCAGACACCATTACCTCGGTTCGACACCCTCGGGCTCTGACTCCATTACCTCGGTTCGACACCATCGGACTCAGACTCCATTACCTCGATTCAACACCCTAGGGCACAGACTCCATTACCTCGATTCGACACCCTCGGGCTCTGACTCCATTGCCTCAATACGACACCCTCGGGCACAGACTCCATTACCTCGATTCGACACCCTCGGGCTCTGACTCCATTGCCTCAATACGACACCCTCGGGCTCAGACTCCATTACCTCGATTCGACACCATCGGACTCAGACTCCATTACCTCGATTCAACACCCTAGGCCTCAGACTCCATTACCTCAATTCGACACCCTCGGGCACAGACTCCATTACCTCGATTCGACACCCTCGGGCTCTGACTCCATTGCCTCAATACGACACCCTCGGGCACAGACAACATTACCTCGATTTGACACCCTCGGGCTCTGACTCCATTACCTCAATATGACACACTCGGGCTCAGGATCCATTACCTCGATTCAATACCCTTGGGCTCAGAATCCATTCCCTCGATTCGACACCCTCAGGATGAGACTCCATTACCTCGATTCAACACCCTCGGGCTCAGAATACATTACCTCGATTCAACTCCCTCGGCCTCAGACTCCATTACCTCGATTCGACACCCTCGGGATCAGGATCCATTACCTCGATTCGACACCCTTGGGCTCAGACTCCATTAACTCAATTCGACACCCTCGGGCGCAGACTCCATTACCTCGATTCGACACCCTTGGACTCAGACTCCATTACCTCGATTCGACACCCTCGGGCGCAGACTCCATTACCTCGATTCAACACCCTCAGGCTCAGACTCCATTCCCACAATTCGACACTCACAGACTCAGACTCCATTCCCACAATTCGACACCCTCAGACTCAGGATCCGTTACCTCGATTCGACACCCTCGGGGTCAGGAATCATTCCCTCATTTCGACACCCTCGGACTAAGACTCCATTACCTCGGTTCGACACCCTCGGTCTCAAGATCCATTACCTCGATTCGACACCCTCGGGCTCTGACTCCATTACCTCGATTCGACACCCTCGGACTCAGAATCCATTCCCTCGATTCGACACCCTCAGGATGAGACTCCATTACCTCGATTCAACACCCTCGGGCTCAGAATACATTACCTCGATTCGACACCCTTGGCCTCAGACTCCTTTACCTCGATTCGACACCCTAGGCCTCAGACTCCATTACCTCGATTCGACACCCTAGGCCTCAGGCTCCATTACCTCGATTCGACACCCTCGGTCTCAGACTCCATTACCTCAATTCGATACCCTCGGGCTCAGACTCCATTCCCACAATTCGACACCCTCAGACTCAGGATCCGTTACCTCGATTCGACACCCTCGGGGTCAGGAATCATTCCCTCATTTCGACACCCTCAGACTAAGACTCCATTACCTCGGTTCGACACCCTCGGACTAAGACTCCATTACCTCGGTTCGACACCCTCGGGCTCTGACTCCATTACCTCGGTTCGACCCCCACGGACTCAGGGTCCATTACCTCGATTTGACCCCCTCGGGGTCAGTATCCATTACCTCCATTCGACACCCTCGGACTCAGAATCCATTCCCTCGATTCGACACCCTCAGGATGAGACTCCATTACCTCGATTCAACACCCTCGGGCTCAGAATACATTACCTCGATTCAACACCCTCGGACTCAGACTCCATTACCTCGATTCGACACCCTAGGCCTCAGACTCCATTACCTCGATTCGACACCCTCGGGCTCAGACTCCATTAACTCAATACGACACCCTCGGGCTCAGGATCCATTACCTCGATTCGACACCCTCGGGATCAGGATCCATTACCTCGATTCGACACCCTTGGGCTCAGACTCCATTACCTCGATTCGACACCCTCGGGCTCTGACTCCATTAACTCAATTCGACACCCTCGGGCGCAGACTCCATTACCTCGATTCGACACCCTTGGGCTCAGACTCCAGTACTTCGATTCGACACCCTCGGGCTCTGACTCCATTAACTCAATTCGACACCCTCGGGCGCAGACTCCATTACCTCGATTCGACACCCTTGGTCTCAGACTCCATTACCTCGATTCGACACCCTCGGGCTCAGGATCATTTACCTCGATTTGACACCCTCGGGCTCAGACTCCATTACCTCGATTCGACACCCTCGGGCTCAGACTCCATCACCTCGATTCGACACCCTCGGGCTCAGACTCCATCACCTCGATTCAACATCCTCGGGCTCAGACTCCATTACCTCGATTCGACACCCTCGGTCTCAGATTCCATTCCCACAATTCGACACCCTCGGACTCAGGATCCATTACCTCGATTCGACACCCTCAGGGTCAGGAATCATTACCTCATTTCAACACACTCAGGCTCAGACACCATTACCTCAATTCGACACCCTCGGGAGCAGACTCCATTACCTCAATTCGACACCCTCGGTCTCAGACTCTATTACCTCGATTCGACACCCTCGGACTCAGGATCCATTACCTCGATTCGACACCCTCAGGGTCAGGAATCATTACCTCATTTCAACACACTCAGGCTCAGACACCATTACCTCGGTTCGACACCCTCGGGAGCAGACTCCATTACCTCGATTCGACACCCTCGGGCTCAGACTCCATTACCTCGATTCGACACCCTCATGCTCAGACTCCATTACCTCGATTCAACACCCTAGGCCTCAGACTCCATTACCTCAATTCGACACCCTCGGGCACAGACTCCATTACCTCGATTCGACACCCTCGGACTCAGACTCCATTACCTCGATTCGACACCCTCGGGATCAGGATCCATTACCTCGATTCAATACCCTCGGACTCAGGATCCATTACCTCGATTCGACACCCTCGGGATCAGGATCCATTACCTCGATTCAATACCCTCAGGATGAGACTCCATTACCTCGATTCAACACCCTCGGGCTCAGAATACATTACCTCGATTCAACACCCTCGGACTCAGACTCCATTACCTCGATTCGACACCCTCGGCCTCAGACTCCATTACCTCAATTCGACACCCTCGGGCGCAGACTCCATTACCTCGATTCAACACCCTCGGGCTCTGACTCCATTACCTCGATTCGACACCCTCGGGATCAGGATCCATTACCTCGATTCGACACCCTCGGGATCAGGATCATTTACCTCGATTCGACACCCTCGGGCTCTGACTCCATTACCTCGATTCGACACCCTTGGGCTCAGACTCCATTACCTCGATTCGACACCCTCGAGCTCAGACTCCGTTACCTTGATTCGACACCCTCGGGCTCAGGATCCATTACCTCGATTCGAGACACTCTGGCTCAGACTCCATTACATCGATTCTACACCCTCGAACTCAGACTCCATTACCTCGATTCTACACCCTCGGGCTCAGACTCCATTATCACGTTTCAAAACCCTCGGACTCAGTATCCATTACCTCGATTCGAAACCCTCGGACTCCGACTCCCATTAATCGATTTGACACCCTAGGCCTCAGACTCCATTAGCTTGATTCGACACCCTCGGGCTCAGACTCCATGACCTCGATTCGACACCCTCGGGCTCAGATTCCATGACCTCGATTCGACACCCTTGGGCTCAGACTCCATTACCTGAATTCGACACCCTCGGTCTCAGACTCCATTACCTCGATTTGACACCCTGGGGCTCAGACTCCATGACCTCGATTCGACACCCTCGGGCTCAGACTCCATGACCTCGATTCGACACCCTTGGGCTCAGACTCCATTACCTCGATTCGACACCCTCGGGCTCAGACTCCGTTAACTCGATTTGACACCCTAGGCCTCAGACTCCATTAGCTTGATTCGACACCCTTGGGCTCAGACTCCATTACCTCGATGCAACACACTTGGGCTCCGGATCCATTACCTCAATTCGACACCCTCAGGCTCAGACTCCATTACCTCGATTCGACTCCCTCGGACTCAGACTCCATTACCGCGATTCGAAACCCTCGGGCTCAGACTCCATTACCTCGATTCGACACCATCGGGCTCAGACTCCATTACCTCAATTCGACACCCTCGGGCACAGACTCCATTACCTCAATTCGACACCATCGGGCTCAGACTCCATTACCTCAATTCGACACCCTCGGGCACAGACTCCATTACCTCGATTCGACACCCTCGGACTCAGACTCCATTACCTCGATTCGACACCCTCGGGATCAGGATCCATTACCTCGATTCAATACCCTCGGACTCAGGATCCATTACCTCGATTCGACACCCTCGGGATCAGGATCCATTACCTCGATTCAATACCCTCAGGATGAGACTCCATTACCTCGATTCAACACCCTCGGGCTCTGACTCCATTACCTCGATTCGACACCCTCGGGATCAGGATCCATTACCTCGATTCGACACCCTCGGGATCAGGATCATTTACCTCGATTCGACACCCTCGGGCTCAGACTCCATTACCTCAATTCGACACCCTCGGGCACAGACTCCATTACCTCAATTCGACACCATCGGGCTCAGACTCCATTACCTCAATTCGACACCCTCGGGCACAGACTCCATTACCTCGATTCGACACCCTCGGACTCAGACTCCATTACCTCGATTCGACACCCTCGGGATCAGGATCCATTACCTCGATTCAATACCCTCGGACTCAGGATCCATTACCTCGATTCGACACCCTCGGGATCAGGATCCATTACCTCGATTCAATACCCTCAGGATGAGACTCCATTACCTCGATTCAACACCCTCGGGCTCTGACTCCATTACCTCGATTCGACACCCTCGGGATCAGGATCCATTACCTCGATTCGACACCCTCGGGATCAGGATCCATTACCTCGATTCAATACCCTCAGGATGAGACTCCATTACCTCGATTCAACACCCTCGGGCTCTGACTCCATTACCTCGATTCGACACCCTCGGGATCAGGATCCATTACCTCGATTCGACACCCTCGGGATCAGGATCATTTACCTCGATTCGACACCCTCGGGCTCAGATTCCATGACCTCGATTCGACACCCTTGGGCTCAGACTCCATTACCTGAATTCGACACCCTCGGTCTCAGACTCCATTACCTCGATTTGACACCCTCGGGCTCAGACTCCATGACCTCGATTCGACACCCTCGGGCTCAGACTCCATGACCTCGATTCGACACCCTTGGGCTCAGACTCCATTACCTCGATTCGACACCCTCGGGCTCAGACTCCGTTAACTCGATTTGACACCCTAGGCCTCAGACTCCATTAGCGTGATTCGACACCCTTGGGCTCTGACTCCATTACCTCGATGCAACACACTTGGGCTCCGGATCCATTACCTCAATTCGACACCCTCAGGCTCAGACTCCATTACCTCGATTCGACTCCCTCGGACTCAGACTCCATTACCGCGATTCGAAACCCTCGGGCTCAGACTCCATTACCTCGATTCGACACCATCGGGCTCAGACTCGATTACCTCAATTCGACACCCTCGGGCACAGACTCCATTACCTCAATTCGACACCATCGGGCTCAGACTCCATTACCTCAATTCGACACCCTCGGGCACAGACTCCATTACCTCGATTCGACACCCTCGGACTCAGACTCCATTACCTCGATTCGACACCCTCGGGATCAGGATCCATTACCTCGATTCAATACCCTCGGACTCAGGATCCATTACCTCGATTCGACATCCTCGGGATCAGGATACATTACCTCGATTCAATACCCTCAGGATGAGACTCCATTACCTCGATTCAACACCCTCGGGCTCTGACTCCATTACCTCGATTCGACACCCTCGGGATCAGGATCCATTACCTCGATTCGACACCCTCGGGATCAGGATCATTTACCTCGATTCGACACCCTCGGGCTCTGACTCCATTACCTCGATTCGACACCCTTGGGCTCAGACTCCATTACCTCGATTCGACACCCTCGAGCTCAGACTCCGTTACCTTGATTCGACACCCTCGGGCTCAGGATCCATTACCTCGATTCGAGACACTCTGGCTCAGACTCCATTACATCGATTCTACACCCTCGAACTCAGACTCCATTACCTCGATTCTACACCCTCGGGCTCAGACTCCATTATCACGTTTCAAAACCCTCGGACTCAGTATCCATTACCTCGATTCGAAACCCTCGGACTCCGACTCCCATTAATCGATTTGACACCCTAGGCCTCAGACTCCATTAGCTTGATTCGACACCCTCGGGCTCAGACTCCATGACCTCGATTCGACACCCTCGGGCTCAGATTCCATGACTTCGATTCGACACCCTTGGGCTCAGACTCCATTACCTGAATTCGACACCCTCGGTCTCAGACTCCATTACCTCGATTTGACACCCTCGGGCTCAGACTCCATGACCTCGATTCGACACCCTCGGGCTCAGACTCCATGACCTCGATTCGACACCCTTGGGCTCAGACTCCATTACCTCGATTCGACACCCTCGGGCTCAGACTCCGTTAACTCGATTTGACACCCTAGGCCTCAGACTCCATTAGCTTGATTCGACACCCTTGGGCTCAGACTCCATTACCTCGATGCAACACACTTGGGCTCCGGATCCATTACCTCAATTCGACACCCTCAGGCTCAGACTCCATTACCTCGATTCGACTCCCTCGGACTCAGACTCCATTACCGCGATTCGAAACCCTCGGGCTCAGACTCCATTACCTCGATTCGACACCATCGGGCTCAGACTCCATTACCTCAATTCGACACCCTCGGGCACAGACTCCATTACCTCAATTCGACACCATCGGGCTCAGACTCCATTACCTCAATTCGACACCCTCGGGCACAGACTCCATTACCTCGATTCGACACCCTCGGACTCAGACTCCATTACCTCGATTCGACACCCTCGGGATCAGGATCCATTACCTCGATTCAATACCCTCGGACTCAGGATCCATTACCTCGATTCGACACCCTCGGGATCAGGATCCATTACCTCGATTCAATACCCTCAGGATGAGACTCCATTACCTCGATTCAACACCCTCGGGCTCAGAATACATTACCTCGATTCAACACCCTCGGACTCAGACTCCATTACCTCGATTCGACACCCTCGGCCTCAGACTCCATTACCTCAATTCGACACCCTCGGGCGCAGACTCCATTACCTCGATTCAACACCCTCGGGCTCTGACTCCATTACCTCGATTCGACACCCTCGGGATCAGGATCCATTACCTCGATTCGACACCCTCGGGATCAGGATCATTTACCTCGATTCGACACCCTCGGGCTCAGACTCCATTACCTCGATTCGACACCCTTGGGCTCAGACTCCATTACCTCGATTCGACACCCTCGAGCTCAGACTCCGTTACCTTGATTCGACACCCTCGGGCTCAGGATCCATTACCTCGATTCGAGACACTCTGGCTCAGACTCCATTACATCGATTCTACACCCTCGAACTCAGACTCCATTACCTCGATTCTACACCCTCGGGCTCAGACTCCATTATCACGTTTCAAAACCCTCGGACTCAGTATCCATTACCTCGATTCGAAACCCTCGGACTCCGACTCCCATTAATCGATTTGACACCCTAGGCCTCAGACTCCATTAGCTTGATTCGACACCCTCGGGCTCAGACTCCATGACCTCGATTCGACACCCTCGGGCTCAGATTCCATGACCTCGATTCGACACCCTTGGGCTCAGACTCCATTACCTGAATTCGACACCCTCGGTCTCAGACTCCATTACCTCGATTTGACACCCTCGGGCTCAGACTCCATGACCTCGATTCGACACCCTCGGGCTCAGACTCCATGACCTCGATTCGACACCCTTGGGCTCAGACTCCATTACCTCGATTCGACACCCTCGGGCTCAGACTCCGTTAACTCGATTTGACACCCTAGGCCTCAGACTCCATTAGCTTGATTCGACACCCTTGGGCTCAGACTCCATTACCTCGATGCAACACACTTGGGCTCCGGATCCATTACCTCAATTCGACACCCTCAGGCTCAGACTCCATTACCTCGATTCGACTCCCTCGGACTCAGACTCCATTACCGCGATTCGAAACCCTCGGGCTCAGACTCCATTACCTCGATTCGACACCATCGGGCTCAGACTCCATTGCCTCAATTCGACACCCTCGGGCACAGACTCCATTCCCACAATTCGACACCATCGGGCTCAGACTCCATTACCTCGATTCAATACCCTCGGACTCTGACTCCATTACCTCAATTCGACACCATCGGGCTCAGACTCCATTACCTCGATTCGACACCATCGGGCTCAGACTCCATTACCTCGATTCAACACCCTCGGGCTCAGACTCCATCACCTCGATTCAATACCCTCAGACTCTGACTCCATTACCTCAATTCGACACCATCGGGCTCAGACTCCATTACCTCGATTCGACACCATCGGGCTCAGACTCCATTACCTCGATTCAACACCCTCGGGCTCAGACTCCATCACCTCGATTCGACACCCTCGGGATCAGGATCCATTACCTCGATTCGACACCCTTGGGCTCAGACTCCATTACCTCGATTCGACACCCTCGAGCTCTGACTCCATTAACTCAATTCGACACCCTCGGGCGCAGACTCCATTACCTCGATTCGACACCCTTGGGCTCAGACTCCATTACCTCGATTCGACACCCTCGGGCGCAGACTCCATTACCTCGATTCAACACCCTCGGGCTCAGACTCCATTCCCACAATTCGACACTCACGGACTCAGACTCCATTCCCACAATTCGACACCCTCAGACTCAGGATCCGTTACCTCGATTCGACACCCTCGGGGTCAGGAATCATTCCCTCATTTCGACACCCTCGGACTAAGACTCCATTACCTCGGTTCGACACCCTCGGACTAAGACTCCATTACCTCGGTTCGACACCCTCGGGCTCTGACTCCATTACCTCAATACGACACCCTCGGTCTCAAGATCCATTACCTCGATTCGACACCCTCAGGATGAGACTCCATTACCTCGATTCAACACCCTCGGGCTCAGAATACATTACCTCGATTCGACACCCTAGGCCTCAGGCTCCATTACCTCGATTCAACACCCTCGGACTCAGAATCCATTACCTCGATTCAACACCCTCGGACTAAGACTCCATTACCTCGGTTCGACACCCTCGGACTAAGACTCCATTACCTCGGTTCGACACCCTCGGGCTCTGACTCCATTACCTCGGTTCGACCCCCACGGACTCAGGGTCCATTACCTCGATTTGACCCCCTCGGGGTCAGTATCCATTACCTCCATTCGACACCCTCGGACTCAGAATCCATTCCCTCGATTCGACACCCTCAGGATGAGACTCCATTACCTCGATTCAACACCCTCGGACTCAGACTCCATTACCTCGATTCGACACCCTAGGCCTCAGACTCCATTACCTCGATTCGACACCCTCGGGCTCAGACTCCATTAACTCAATACGACACCCTCGGTCTCAGACTCCATTACCTCGATTCAACACCCTCGGTCTCAGAATCCATTAGCTTGATTCGACACCCTCGGGCTCAGACTCCATTCCCACAATTCGACACCCTCGGACTCAGGATCCATTACCTCGATTCGACACCCTCAGGGTCAGGAATCATTACCTCATTTCAACACACTCAGGCTCAGACACCATTGCCTCAATTCGACACCCTCGGGAGCAGACTCCATTACCTCGATTCGACACCCTCGGTCTCAGACACCATTACCTCAATTCGACACCCTCGGTCTCAGACTCTATTACCTCGATTCGACACCCTCGGACTCAGGATCCATTACCTCGATTCGACACCCTCAGGGTCAGGAATCATTACCTCATTTCAACACACTCAGGCTCAGACACCATTACCTCGGTTCGACACCCTCGGGAGCAGACTCCATTACCTCGATTCGACACCCTCGGGCTCAGACTCCATTACCTCGATTCGACACCCTCATGCTCAGACTCCATTACCTCGATTCAACACCCTAGGCCTCAGACTCCATTACCTCAATTCGACACCCTCGGGCACAGACTCCATTACCTCGATTCGACACCCTCGGACTCAGACTCCATTACCTCGATTCGACACCCTCGGGATCAGGATCCATTACCTCGATTCAACACCCTTGGGCTCAGACTCCATTACCTCGATTCAATACCCTCAGGATGAGACTCCATTACCTCGATTCAACACCCTCGGACTCAGAATACATTACCTCGATTCAACACCCTCGGACTCAGACTCCATTACCTCGATTCGACACCCTAGGCCTCAGACTCCATTACCTCAATTCGACACCCTCGGGCGCAGACTCCATTACCTCGATTCAACACCCTCGGGCTCTGACTCCATTACCTCGATTCGACACCCTCGGGATCAGGATCATTTACCTCGATTCGACACCCTCGGGCTCAGACTCCATTACCTCGATTCGACACCCTTGGGCTCAGACTCCATTACCTCGATTCGACACCCTCGAGCTCAGACTCCGTTACCTTGATTCGACACCCTCGGGCTCAGGATCCATTACCTCGATTCGAGACACTCTGGCTCAGACTCCATTACATCGATTCTACACCCTCGGGCTCAGACTCCATTATCACGTTTCAAAACCCTCGGACTCAGTATCCATTACCTCGATTCGAAACCCTCGGACTCCGACTCCCATTAATCGATTTGACACCCTAGGCCTCAGACTCCATTAGCTTGATTCGACACCCTCGGGCTCAGACTCCATGACCTCGATTCGACACCCTCGGGCTCAGATTCCATGACCTCGATTCGACACCCTTGGGCTCAGACTCCATTACCTGAATTCGACACCCTCGGTCTCAGACTCCATTACCTCGATTCGACACCCTCGGGCTCAGACTCCATGACCTCGATTCGACACCCTCGGGCTCAGACACCATGACCTCGATTCCACTCTCTTGGGCTCAGACTCCATTACCTCGATTCGACACCCTCGGGCTCAGACTCCGTTAACTCGATTTGACACCCTAGGCCTCAGACTCCATTAGCTTGATTCGACACCCTTGGGCTCAGACTCCATTACCTCGATGCAACACACTTGGGCTCCGGATCCATTACCTCAATTCGACACCCTCAGGCTCAGACTCCATTACCTCGATTCGACACCCTCGGGCTCAGACTCCGTTAGCTCGATTTGACACCCTAGGCCTCAGACTCCATTAGCTTGATTCGACACCCTTGGGCTCAGACTCCATTACCTCGATGCAACACACTTGGGCTCCGGATCCATTACCTCAATTCGACACCCTCAGGCTCAGACTCCATTACCTCGATTCGACTCCCTCGGACTCAGACTCCATTACCGCGATTCGAAACCCTCGGGCTCAGACTCCATTACCTCAATTCGACACCATCGGGCTCAGACTCCATTACCTCAATTCGACACCCTCGGGCACAGACTCCATTGCCTCAATACGACACCCTCGGTCTCAGACTCCATTCCCACAATTCGACACCACCGGGCTCAGACTCCATTACCTCGATTCGACACCATCGGGCTCAGACTCCATTACCTCGATTCAACACCCTCGGGCTCAGACTCCATCACCTCGATTCAACACCCTCGGTCTCAGACTCCATTACCTCGATTCGACACCCTCGGGCTCAGACTCCATTACCTCGATTCGACACCATCGGCCTCAGACTCCATTACCTCGATTCAATACCCTCGGACTCAGACTCCATTACCTCGATTCGACACCCTCAGACTCAGGATCCGTTACCTCGATTCGACACCCTCGGGCTCAGACTCCATTCCCACAATTCGACACCCTCAGACTCAGGATCCGTTACCTCGATTCGACACCCTCGGGGTCAGGAATCATTCCCTCATTTCGACACCCTCGGACTAAGACTCCATTACCTCGGTTCGACACCCTCGGACTAAGACTCCATTACCTCGATTCGACACCCTTGGGCTCAGGATCCGTTACCTCGATTCAACACCCTCAGACTCAGACTCCATTACCTCGATTCGACACCCTAGGCCTCAGACTCCATTACCTCAATTCGACACCCTCGGGCACAGACTCCATTACCTTGATTCAACACCCTCGGGCTCAGACTCCATTACCTCGATTCAACACCCTTGGGCTCAGACTCCATTACCTCGATTTGACACCCTCAGTCTCTGACTCCATTACCTCGATTCGACACCCTTGGGCTCAGACTCCATTACCTCGATTCGACACCCTCGGGCTCTGACTCCATTAACTCAATTCGACACCCTCGGTCTCAGACTGCATTACCTCGATTCGACACCCTTGGGCTCAGACTCCATTACCTCGATTAGACACCCTCGGGCTCTGACTCCATTAACTCAATTCGACACCCTCGGTCTCAGACTCCATGACCTCGATTCGACACCCTCGGTCTCAGACTCCATTACCTCGATTCGACACCCTCGGTCTCAGGATCCATTACCTCGATTCAACACCCTCAGGCTCAGGATCGATAACCTCGATTCGACACCCTCGGGCTCAGACTCCATCACCTCGATTCGACACCCTCGGGCTCAGACTCCATCACCTCGATTCAACACCCTCGGGCTCAGACTCCATTACCTCGATTCAACACCCTCGGTCTCAGACTCCATTACCTCGATTCGACACCCTCGGGCTCAGACACCATTACCTCGATTCGACACCCTCGGGCTCAGACTCCATTACCTCGGTTCGACACCCTCGGGCTCTGACTCCATTACCTCGGTTCGACACCATCGGACTCAGACTCCATTACCTCGATTCAACACCCTAGGCCTCAGACTCCATTACCTCAATTCGACACCCTCGGGCACAGACTCCATTACCTCGATTCGACACCCTCGGGCTCTGACTCCATTGCCTCCATACGACACCCTCGGGCACAGACTCCATTACCTCAATTCGACACCCTAGGCCTCAGACTCCATTACCTCAATTCGACACCCTCGGGCACAGACTCCATTACCTCGATTCGACACCCTCGGGCTCTGACTCCATTGCCTCAATACGACACCCTCGGGCACAGACTCCATTACCTCGATTCGACACCCTTGGGCTCAGAGTCCATTACCTCAATTCGACACCCTCGGGCGCAGACTCCATTACCTCGATTCGACACCCTCGGGATCAGACTCCATTACCTCGATTTGACACCCTCGGGCGCAGACTCCATTACCTCGATTCGACACCATCGGCCTCAGACTCAATTCCCACAATTCGACACCCTCGGGCTCAGGATCCGTTACCTCGATTCGACACCCTCGGGGTCAGGAATCATTCCCTCATTTCGACACCCTCGGACTAAGACTCCATTACCTCGGTTCGACACCCTCGGGCTCTGAATCCATTCCCTCGATTCGACACCCTCAGGATGAGACTCCATTACCTCGATTCAACACCCTCGGACTCAGACTCCATTACCTCAATTCGACACCCTCGGGCGCAGACACCATTCCCACAATTCGACACCCTCGGGCTCTGACTCCATTACCTCGGTTCGACACCCTCGGGCTCTGACTGCATTACCTCGGTTCGACACCCTCGGTCTAAGACTCCATTACCTCGGTTCGACACCCTCGGGCTCAGACTCCATTACCTCGGTTCGACCCCCACGGACTCAGGGTCCATTACCTCGATTTGACCCCCTCAGGATGAGACTCCATTACCTCGATTCAACACCCTCGGACTCAGACTCCATTACCTCGATTCGACACCCTAAGACTCCATTACCTCAATTCGACATCCTCGGGCGCAGACTCCATTACCTCGATTCAACACCCTCGGGCTCAGGATCCATTACCTCGATTCGACACCCTCGGGATCAGGATCCATTACCTCGATTCGACACCCTTGGGCTCAGACTCCATTACCTCGATTCGACACCCTTGGGCTCAGACTCCATTACCTCGATTCGACACCCTCGGGCTCTGACTCCATTAACTCAATTCGACACCCTCGGGCTCAGACTCCATTACCGCGATTCGACACCCTCGGTCTCAGACTCCATTACCTCGATTCGACACCCTCGGGCTCTGACTCCATTAACTCAATTCGACACCCTCGGGCTCAGGATCCATTACCTCGATTCGACACCCTCGGGATCAGGATCCATTACCTCGATTAGACACCCTTGGGCTCAGACTCCATTACCTCGATTCGACACCCTTGGGCTCAGACTCCATTAACTCGATTCGACACCCTCGGGCTCTGACTCCATTAACTCAATTCGACACCCTCGGGCTCAGACTCCATTACCGCGATTCGACACCCTCGGTCTCAGACTCCATTACCTCGGTTCGACACCCTCGGGCTCTGACTCCATTACCTCGGTTCGACACCCTCGGACTAAGACTCCATTACCTCGGTTCGACACCCTCGGGCTCAGACTCCATTACCTCGGTTCGACCCCCACGGACTCAGGGTCCATTACCTCGATTTGACCCCCTCAGGATGAGACTCCATTACCTCGATTCAACACCCTCGGACTCAGACTCCATTACCTCGATTCGACACCCTAAGACTCCATTACCTCAATTCGACATCCTCGGGCGCAGACTCCATTACCTCGATTCAACACCCTCGGGCTCAGGATCCATTACCTCGATTCGACACCCTCGGGATCAGGATCCATTACCTCGATTCGACACCCTTGGGCTCAGACTCCATTACCTCGATTCGACACCCTTGGGCTCAGACTCCATTACCTCGATTCGACACCCTCGGGCTCTGACTCCATTAACTCAATTCGACACCCTCAGGCTCAGACTCCATTACCGCGATTCGACACCCTCGGTCTCAGACTCCATTACCTCGATTCGACACCATCGGGCTCAGACTCCATTCCCACAATTCGACACCCTCGGGCTCAGGATCCGTTACCTCGATTCGACACCCTCGGGGTCAGGAATCATTCCCTCATTTCGACACCCTCGGACTAAGACTACATTACCTCGGTTCGACACCCTCGGGCTCTGAATCCATTCCCTCGATTCGACACCCTCAGGATGAGACTCCATTACCTCGATTCAACACCCTCGGACTCAGACTCCATTACCTCGATTCGACACCCTAGGCCTCAGACTCCATTACCTCAATTCGACACCCTCGGGCGCAGACACCATTCCCACAATTCGACACCCTCGGGCTCTGACTCCATTACCTCGGTTCGACACCCTCGGTCTCAGACTCCATTACCTCGGTTCGACCCCCACGGACTCAGGGTCCATTACATCGATTTGACCCCCTCAGGATGAGACTCCATTACCTCGATTCAACACCCTCGGACTGAGACTCCATTACTTCGATTCGACACCCTAAGACTCCATCACCTCGATTCGACACCCTCGGGCTCAGACTCCATCACCTCGATTCAACACCCTCGGGCTCAGACTCCATTACCGCGATTCGACACCCTCAGGCTCAGACTCCATTACCTCGATTCAACACCGTCTCGCTCAGACTCCATTACCTCGATTCAACACCGTCTCGCTCAGACTCCATTACCTCGATTCGACACCCTCGGGCTCAGACTCCATTACCTCGATTTGACACCCTCGGGCTCAAACTCTATTACCTCAATTCGACACCCTCGGGCTCAGGATCCATTACCTCGACTCGAGACACTCTGGCTCAGACTCCATCACCTCGATTTGACACCCTCGGGCTCAGACTCCATTACCGCGATTCGACACCCTCGGTCTCAGACTCCATTACCTCGATTCAACAACCTGGGGTTCAGACTCCATTACCTCAATTCGACACCCTCGGGCTCAGACTCCATTACCTCGATTCGACACCCTCGGACTCAGAATCCATTCCCTCGATTCGACACCCTCAGGATGAGACTCCATTACCTCGATTCAACACCCTCGGTCTCAGGCTCCATTACCTCGATTCTACACCCTCGGGCTCAGACTCCATGACCTCGATTCAACACCCTCGGGCTCAGACTCCATTACCTCGATTCAACACTCTCGGGCTCAGGATCCAATACCTCGATTCGACACCCTAGGCCTCAGACTCCATTACCTCAATTCGACACCCTCGGGCTCAGGATCCATTAGCTTGATTCGACACCCTAGGCCTCAGACCCCATTACCTCAATTCGACACCCTCGGGCGCAGACTCCATTACCTCGATTCAACACCCTCGGGCTCTGACTCCATTAACTCAATTCGACACCCTCGGGCTCAGACTCCATTACCTCGATTCGACACCCTCGGGCTCAGACTCCATGACCTCGATTCGACACCCTCGAACTCAGACTCCATTACCTTGATTCGACACCCTCGGGCTCAGACTCCATGACCTCGATTCGACACCCTCGGGCTCAGACTCCATTACCTCGATTCGACACCCTCGGTCTCAGACTCCATTACCTCGATTCGACACCCTCGGGCTCAGACTCCATGACCTCGATTCGACACCCTCGGGCTCAGACTCCATGACCTCGATTAGACACCCTTGGGCTCAGACTCCATTACCTGAATTCGACACCCTCGGTCTCAGACTCCATTACCTCGATTCGACACCCTCGGGCTCAGACTCCGTTAACTCGATTTGACACCCTAGGCCTCAGACTCCATTAGCTTGATTCGACACCCTTGGGCTCAGACTCCATTACCTCGATGCAACACACTTGGGCTCCGGATCCATTACCTCGATTCGACACCCTCGGTCTCAGACTCCATTACCTCGATTCGACACCCTCAAACTCAGACTCCATTACCTCGATTCAACACCCTCGGTCTCAGACTCCATTACCGCGATTCGAAACCCTTGGGCTCAGACTCCATGACCTCGATTCAACACCCTCGGTCTCAGACTCCATTACCTCGATTCGACACCCTCGGTCTCAGACTCCATTACCTCGATTCAACACCCTCGGTCTCAGACTCCATTACCTCAATTCGACACCATCGGGCTCAGACTCCATTACCTCGATTCGACACCATCGGGCTCAGACTCCATTACCTCGATTCGACACCCTCGGTCTCAGACTCCATTACCTCGATTCAACACCCTCGGTCTCAGACTCCATTACCTCGATTCGACACCCTCGGTCTCAGACTCCATGACCTCAATTCGACACCATCGGGCTCAGACTCCATTACCTCGATTCGACACCATCGGACTCAGACTCCATTACCTCGATTCAACACCCTCGGGCACAGACTCCATTCCCACAATTCGACACCCTCGGGCTCAGACTCCACTCCCACAATTCGACACCCTCAGACTCAGGATCCGTTACCTCGATTCGACACCCTCGGGGTCAGGAATCATTCCCTCATTTCGACACCCTCGGACTAAGACTCCATTACCTCGGTTCGACACCCTCGGACTAAGACTCCATTACCTCGATTCGACACCCTCGGGCTCAGACTCCATCACCTCGATTCAACACCCTCGGGCTCAGACTCCATTACCTCGATTCGACACCCTAGGCCTCAGACTCCATTACCTCAATTCGACACCCTCGGGCACAGACTCCATTACCTCGATTCAACACCCTCGGGCTCAAACTCTATTACCTCAATTCGACACCCTCGGGCTCAGACTCCATCACCTCGATTCAACACCCTCGGGCTCAGACTCCATTACCTCGATTCGACACCCTAGGCCTCAGACTCCATTACCTCAATTCGACACCCTCGGGCTCTGACTCCATTAACTCAATTCGACACCCTCGGGCTCTGACTCCATTAACTCAATTCGACACCCTCGGTCTCAGACTCCATTACCTCGATTCGACACCCTTGGGCTCAGACTCCATTACCTCGATTCGACACCCTCGGGCTCTGACTCCATTAACTCAATTCGACACCCTCGGGCGCAGACTCCATTACCTCGATTCGACACCCTTGGGCTCAGACTCCATTACCTCGATTCGACACCCTCGGGCTCTGACTCCATTAACTCAATTCGACACCCTCGGTCTCAGACTCCATTACCTCGATTCGACACCCTTGGGCTCAGACTCCATTACCTCGATTCGACACCCTCGGGCTCTGACTCCATTAACTCAATTCGACACCCTCGGGCGCAGACTCCATTACCTCGATTCGACACCCTTGGGCTCAGACTCCATTACCTCGATTCGACACCCTCGGTCTCAGGATCCATTACCTCGATTCAACACCCTCAGGCTCAGGATCGATAACCTCGATTCAACACCCTCAGGCTCAGGATCGATAACCTCGATTCGACACCCTCGGGCTCAGACTCCATCACCTCGATTCGACACCCTCGGGCTCAGACTCCATCACCTCGATTCAACACCCTCGGGCTCAGACTCCATCACCTCGATTCAACACCCTCGGGCTCAGACTCCATTACATCGATTTGACACCCTCGGTCTCAGAATCCATTCCCACAATTCGACACCCTCGGACTCAGGATCCATTACCTCGATTTGACACCCTCGGTCTCAGACTCCATTCCCACAATTCGACACCCTCGGACTCAGGATCCATTACCTCGATTCGACACCCTCAGGGTCAGGAATCATTACCTCATTTCAACACACTCAGGCTCAGACACCATTACCTCGGTTCGACACCCTCGGGCTCTGACTCCATTACCTCGATTCGACACCCTCGGGCTCAGACTCCATTACCTCGATTCAACACCCTAGGCCTCAGACTCCATTACCTCAATTCGACACCCTCGGGCACAGACTCCATTACCTCGATTCGACACCCTCGGGCTCTGACTCCATTGCCTCAATACGACACCCTCGGGCTCAGACTCCATTACCTCGATTCGACACCATCGGTCTCAGACTCCATTACCTCGATTCAACACCCTAGGCCTCAGACTCCATTACCTCAATTCGACACCCTCGGGCACAGACTCCATTACCTCGATTCGACACCCTCGGGCTCTGACTCCATTGCCTCAATACGACACCCTCGGGCACAGACTCCATTACCTCGATTCGACACCCTCGGGCTCTGACTCCATTACCTCAATATGACACACTCGGGCTCAGGATCCATTACCTCGATTCAATACCCTTGGGCTCAGTATCCATTCCCTCGATTCGACACCCTCAGGATGAGTCTCCATTACCTCGATTCAACACCCTCGGGCTCAGAATACATTACCTCGATTCAACACCCTCGGCCTCAGACTCCATTACCTCAATTCGACACCCTCGGGATCAGGATCCATTACCTCGATTCGACACCCTTGGGCTCAGACTCCATTACCTCGATTCGACACCCTCGAGCTCTGACTCCATTAACTCAATTCGACACCCTCGGGCGCAGACTCCATTACCTCGATTCGACACCCTTGGGCTCAGACTCCATTACCTCGATTCGACACCCTCGGGCGCAGACTCCATTACCTCGATTCGACACCATCGGGCTCAGACTCCATTCCCACAATTCGACACCCTCAGACTCAGGATCCGTTACCTCGATTCGACACCCTCGGGGTCAGGAATCATTCCCTCATTTCGACACCCTCGGACTAAGACTAGATTACCTCGGTTCGACACCCTCGGACTAAGACTCCATTACCTCGGTTCGACACCCTCGGACTAAGACTCCATTACCTCGGTTCGACACCCTCGGGCTCTGACTCCATTACCTCAATACGACACCCTCGGTCTCACACTCAATCACCTCGATTCGACACCCTCGGACTAAGACTCCATTACCTCGGTTCGACACCCTCGGACTAATACTCCATTACCTCGGTTCGACACCCTCGGGCTCTGACTCCATTACCTCAATACGACACCCTCGGTCTCAAGATCCATTACCTCGATTCGACACCCTCGGGCTCTGACTCCATTACCTCGATTCGACACCCTCGGACTCAGAATCCATTCCCTCGATCCGACACCCTCAGGATGAGACTCCATTACCTCGATTCAACACCCTCGGGCTCAGAATACATTACCTCGATTCGACACCCTAGGCCTCAGGCTCCATTACCTCGATTCAACACCCTCGGACTCAGACTCCATTCCCACAATTCAACACCCTCGGACTCAGACTCCATGACCTCGATTCGACACCCTCGGGCTCAGACTCCATTCCCACAATTCGACACCCTCAGACTCAGGATCCGTTACCTCGATTCGACCCCCTCGGGGTCAGGAATCATTCCCTCATTTCGACACCCTCAGACTAAAACTCCATTACCTCGGTTCGACACCCTCGGACTAAGACTCCATTACCTCGGTTCGACACCCTCGGGCTCTGACTCCATTACCTCGGTTCGACCCCCACGGACTCAGGGTCCATTACCTCGATTTGACCCCCTCGGGGTCAGTATCCATTACCTGCATTCGACACCCTCGGACTCAGAATCCATTCCCTCGATTCGACACCCTCAGGATGAGACTACATTACCTCGATTCAACACCCTCGGGCTCAGAATACATTACCTCGATTCAACACCCTCGGACTCAGACTCCATTACCTCGATTCGACACCCTAGGCCTCAGACTCCATTACCTTAATTCGACACCCTCGGGCGCAGACTCCATTACCTCGATTCGACACCCTCGGGCTCAGGATCCATTACCTCGATTCGACACCCTTGGGCTCAGACTCCATTACCTCGATTCGACACCCTCGGGCTCTGACTCCATTAACTCAATTCGACACCCTCGGGCGCAGACTCCATTACCTCGATTCGACACCCTTGGGCTCAGACTCCAGTACCTCGATTCGACACCCTCGGGCTCTGACTCCATTAACTCAATTCGACACCCTCGGGCGCAGACTCCATTACCTCGATTCGACACCCTTGGTCTCAGACTCCATTACCTCGATTCGACACCCTCGGTCTCAGGATCATTTACCTCGATTCGACACCCTCGGGCTCAGACTCCATCACCTCGATTCGACACCCTCGGGCTCAGACTCCATCACCTCGATTCAACACCCTCGGGCTCAGACTCCATTACCGCGATTCGACACCCTCGGTCTCAGAATCCATTCCCACAATTCGACACCCTCGGACTCAGGATCCATTACCTCGATTCGACACCCTCAGGGTCAGGAATCATTACCTCATTTCAACACACTCAGGCTCAGACACCATTACCTCAATTCGACACCCTCGGGAGCAGACTCCATTACCTCGATTCGACACCCTCGGTCTCAGAATCCATTGGCTTGATTCGACACCCTCGGGCTCAGGCTCCATTCCCACAATTCGACACACTCGGACTCAGGATCCATTACCTCGATTCGACACCCTCAGGGTCAGGAATCATTACCTCATTTCAACACACTCAGGCTCAGACACCATTACCTCGATTCGACACCCTCGGACTCAGGATCCATTACCTCGATTCGACACCCTCGGTCTCAGACTCCATTACCTCGATTCGACACCCTCATGCTCTGACTCCATTACCTGGATTCGACACCATCGGACTCAGACTCCATTACCTCGATTCAACACCCTCGGGCACAGACTCCATTACCTCGGTTCGACACCCTCGGACTCAGACTCCATTACCTCGATTCGACACCCTCGGGCTCTGACTCCATTGCCTCAATACGACACCCTCGGGCACAGACTCCATTACCTCGATTCGACACCCTCGGGCTCTGACTCCATTACCTCAATATGACACACTCGGGCTCAGGATCCATTACCTCGATTCAATACCCTTGGGCTCAGTATCCATTCCCTCGATTCGACACCCTCAGGATGAGTCTCCATTACCTCGATTCAACACCCTCGGGCTCAGAATACATTACCTCGATTCAACACCCTCGGCCTCAGACTCCATTACCTCAATTCGACACCCTCGGGATCAGGATCCATTACCTCGATTCGACACCCTTGGGCTCAGACTCCATTACCTCGATTCGACACCCTCGAGCTCTGACTCCATTAACTCAATTCGACACCCTCGGGCGCAGACTCCATTACCTCGATTCGACACCCTTGGGCTCAGACTCCATTACCTCGATTCGACACCCTCGGGCGCAGACTCCATTACCTCGATTCGACACCATCGGGCTCAGACTCCATTCCCACAATTCGACACCCTCAGACTCAGGATCCGTTACCTCGATTCGACACCCTCGGGGTCAGGAATCATTCCCTCATTTCGACACCCTCGGACTAAGACTAGATTACCTCGGTTCGACACCCTCGGACTAAGACTCCATTACCTCGGTTCGACACCCTCGGACTAAGACTCCATTACCTCGGTTCGACACCCTCGGGCTCTGACTCCATTACCTCAATACGACACCCTCGGTCTCACACTCAATCACCTCGATTCGACACCCTCGGACTAAGACTCCATTACCTCGGTTCGACACCCTCGGACTAATACTCCATTACCTCGGTTCGACACCCTCGGGCTCTGACTCCATTACCTCAATACGACACCCTCGGTCTCAAGATCCATTACCTCGATTCGACACCCTCGGGCTCTGACTCCATTACCTCGATTCGACACCCTCGGACTCAGAATCCATTCCCTCGATCCGACACCCTCAGGATGAGACTCCATTACCTCGATTCAACACCCTCGGGCTCAGAATACATTACCTCGATTCGACACCCTAGGCCTCAGGCTCCATTACCTCGATTCAACACCCTCGGACTCAGACTCCATTCCCACAATTCAACACCCTCGGACTCAGACTCCATGACCTCGATTCGACACCCTCGGGCTCAGACTCCATTCCCACAATTCGACACCCTCAGACTCAGGATCCGTTACCTCGATTCGACCCCCTCGGGGTCAGGAATCATTCCCTCATTTCGACACCCTCAGACTAAGACTCCATTACCTCGGTTCGACACCCTCGGACTAAGACTCCATTACCTCGGTTCGACACCCTCGGGCTCTGACTCCATTACCTCGGTTCGACCCCCACGGACTCAGGGTCCATTACCTCGATTTGACCCCCTCGGGGTCAGTATCCATTACCTGCATTCGACACCCTCGGACTCAGAATCCATTCCCTCGATTCGACACCCTCAGGATGAGACTACATTACCTCGATTCAACACCCTCGGGCTCAGAATACATTACCTCGATTCAACACCCTCGGACTCAGACTCCATTACCTCGATTCGACACCCTAGGCCTCAGACTCCATTACCTTAATTCGACACCCTCGGGCGCAGACTCCATTACCTCGATTCGACACCCTCGGGCTCAGGATCCATTACCTCGATTCGACACCCTTGGGCTCAGACTCCATTACCTCGATTCGACACCCTCGGGCTCTGACTCCATTAACTCAATTCGACACCCTCGGGCGCAGACTCCATTACCTCGATTCGACACCCTTGGGCTCAGACTCCAGTACCTCGATTCGACACCCTCGGGCTCTGACTCCATTAACTCAATTCGACACCCTCGGGCGCAGACTCCATTACCTCGATTCGACACCCTTGGTCTCAGACTCCATTACCTCGATTCGACACCCTCGGTCTCAGGATCATTTACCTCGATTCGACACCCTCGGGCTCAGACTCCATCACCTCGATTCGACACCCTCGGGCTCAGACTCCATCACCTCGATTCAACACCCTCGGGCTCAGACTCCATTACCGCGATTCGACACCCTCGGTCTCAGAATCCATTCCCACAATTCGACACCCTCGGACTCAGGATCCATTACCTCGATTCGACACCCTCAGGGTCAGGAATCATTACCTCATTTCAACACACTCAGGCTCAGACACCATTACCTCAATTCGACACCCTCGGGAGCAGACTCCATTACCTCGATTCGACACCCTCGGTCTCAGAATCCATTGGCTTGATTCGACACCCTCGGGCTCAGGCTCCATTCCCACAATTCGACACCCTCGGACTCAGGATCCATTACCTCGATTCGACACCCTCAGGGTCAGGAATCATTACCTCATTTCAACACACTCAGGCTCAGACACCATTACCTCGATTCGACACCCTCGGACTCAGGATCCATTACCTCGATTCGACACCCTCGGTCTCAGACTCCATTACCTCGATTCGACACCCTCATGCTCTGACTCCATTACCTGGATTCGACACCATCGGACTCAGACTCCATTACCTCGATTCAACACCCTCGGGCACAGACTCCATTACCTCGGTTCGACACCCTCGGACTCAGACTCCATTACCTCGATTCGACACCATCGGACTCAGACTCCATTACCTCGATTCAACACCCTAGGCCTCAGACTCCATTACCTCAATTCGACACCCTCGGGCACAGACTCCATTACCTCGATTCGACACCCTCGGACTCAGGATCCATTACCTCGATTCGACACCCTCGGGATCAGGATCCATTACCTCGATTCAATACCCTCAGGATGAGACTCCATTACCTCGATTCAACACCCTCGGGCTCAGAATACATTACCTCGATTCAACACCCTCGGACTCAGACTCCATTACCTCGATTCGACACCCTAGGCCTCAGACTCCATTACCTCAATTCGACACCCTCGGGCGCAGACTCCATTACCTCGATTCAACACCCTCAGGCTCTGACTCCATTACCTCGATTCGACACCCTCGGGATCAGGATCCATTACCTCGATTCGACACCCTCGGGATCAGGATCATTTACCTCGATTCGACACCCTCGGGCTCAGACTCCATTACCTCGATTCGACACCCTTGGGCTCAGACTCCATTACCTCGATTCGACACCCTCGAGCTCAGACTCCGTTACCTTGATTCGACACCCTCGGGCTCAGGATCCATTACCTCGATTCGAGACACTCTGGCTCAGACTCCATTACATCGATTCTACACCCTCGAACTCAGACTCCATTACCTCGATTCGACACTCTCGGGCTCAGATCCATTACCTTGATTCTACACCCTCGGGCTCAGACTCCATTATCACGTTTCAAAACCCTCGGACTCAGTATCCATTACCGCGATTCGAAACCCTCGGACTCCGACTCCCATTAATCGATTTGACACCCTAGGCCTCAGACTCCATTAGCTTGATTCGACACCCTCGGGCTCAGACTCCATGACCTCGATTCGACACCCTCGGGCTCAGACTCCATTACCTCGATTCGACACCCTCGGTCTCAGACTCCATTACCTCGATTCGACACCCTCGGGCTCAGACTCCATGACCTCGATTCGACACCCTCGGGCTCAGACTCCATGACCTCGATTCGACACCCTTGGGCTCAGACTCCATTACCTGAATTCGACACCCTCGGTCTCAGACTCCATTACCTCGATTCGACACCCTCGGGCTCAGACTCCGTTAACTCGATTTGACACCCTAGGCCTCAGACTCCATTAGCTTGATTCGACACCCTTGGGCTCAGACTCCATTACCTCGATGCAACACACTTGGGCTCCGGATCCATTACCTCGATTCGACACCCTCGGTCTCAGACTCCATTACCTCGATTCGACACCCTCAAACTCAGACTCCATTACCTCAATTCGACACCATCGGGCTCAGACTCCATTACCTCAATTCGACACCATCGGGCTCAGACTCCATTACCTCGGTTCGACACCCTCGGACTAAGACTCCATTACCTCGGTTCGACACCCTCGGGCTCTGACTCCATTACCTCGGTTCGACCCCCACGGACTCAGGGTCCATTACCTCGATTTGACCCCCTCGGGGTCAGTATCCATTACCTCCATTCGACACCCTCGGACTCAGAATCCATTCCCTCGATTCGACACCCTCAGGATGAGACTACATTACCTCGATTCAACACCCTCGGGCTCAGAATACATTACCTCGATTCAACACCCTCGGACTCAGACTCCATTACCTCGATTCGACACCCTAGGCCTCAGACTCCATTACCTCAATTCGACACCCTCGGGCTCAGGATCCATTACCTCGATTCGACACCCTTGGGCTCAGACTCCATTACCTCGATTCGACACCCTCGGGCTCTGACTCCATTAACTCAATTCGACACCCTCGGGCGCAGACTCCATTACCTCGATTCGACACCCTTGGGCTCAGACTCCAGTACCTCGATTCGACACCCTCGGGCTCTGACTCCATTAACTCAATTCGACACCCTCGGGCGCAGACTCCATTACCTCGATTCGACACCCTTGGTCTCAGACTCCATTACCTCGATTCGACACCCTCGGTCTCAGGATCATTTACCTCGATTCGACACCCTCGGGCTCAGACTCCATCACCTCGATTCGACACCCTCGGGCTCAGACTCCATCACCTCGATTCAACACCCTCGGGCTCAGACTCCATTACCGCGATTCGACACCCTCGGTCTCAGAATCCATTCCCACAATTCGACACCCTCGGACTCAGGATCCATTACCTCGATTCGACACCCTCAGGGTCAGGAATCATTACCTCATTTCAACACACTCAGGCTCAGACACCATTACCTCAATTCGACACCCTCGGGAGCAGAATCCATTAGCTTGATTCGACACCCTCGGGCTCAGGCTCCATTCCCACAATTCGACACCCTCGGACTCAGGATCCATTACCTCGATTCGACACCCTCAGGGTCAGGAATCATTACCTCATTTCAACACACTCAGGCTCAGACACCATTACCTCGATTCGACACCCTCGGACTCAGAATCCATTACCTCGATTCGACACCCTCGGTCTCAGACTCCATTACCTCGATTCGACACCCTCATGCTCTGACTCCATTACCTGGATTCGACACCATCGGACTCAGACTCCATTACCTCGATTCAACACCCTCGGGCTCTGACTCCATTACCTCGGTTCGACCCCCACGGACTCAGGGTCCATTACCTCGATTTGACCCCCTCGGGGTCAGTATCCATTACCTGCATTCGACACCCTCGGACTCAGAATCCATTCCCTCGATTCGACACCCTCAGGATGAGACTACATTACCTCGATTCAACACCCTCGGGCTCAGAATACATTACCTCGATTCAACACCCTCGGACTCAGACTCCATTACCTCGATTCGACACCCTAGGCCTCAGACTCCATTACCTTAATTCGACACCCTCGGGCGCAGACTCCATTACCTCGATTCGACACCCTCGGGCTCAGGATCCATTACCTCGATTCGACACCCTTGGGCTCAGACTCCATTACCTCGATTCGACACCCTCGGGCTCTGACTCCATTAACTCAATTCGACACCCTCGGGCGCAGACTCCATTACCTCGATTCGACACCCTTGGGCTCAGACTCCAGTACCTCGATTCGACACCCTCGGGCTCTGACTCCATTAACTCAATTCGACACCCTCGGGCGCAGACTCCATTACCTCGATTCGACACCCTTGGTCTCAGACTCCATTACCTCGATTCGACACCCTCGGTCTCAGGATCATTTACCTCGATTCGACACCCTCGGGCTCAGACTCCATCACCTCGATTCGACACCCTCGGGCTCAGACTCCATCACCTCGATTCAACACCCTCGGGCTCAGACTCCATTACCGCGATTCGACACCCTCGGTCTCAGAATCCATTCCCACAATTCGACACCCTCGGACTCAGGATCCATTACCTCGATTCGACACCCTCAGGGTCAGGAATCATTACCTCATTTCAACACACTCAGGCTCAGACACCATTACCTCAATTCGACACCCTCGGGAGCAGACTCCATTACCTCGATTCGACACCCTCGGTCTCAGAATCCATTGGCTTGATTCGACACCCTCGGGCTCAGGCTCCATTCCCACAATTCGACACCCTCGGACTCAGGATCCATTACCTAAAATTCGACACCCTCAGGGTCAGGAATCATTACCTCATTTCAACACACTCAGGCTCAGACACCATTACCTCGATTCGACACCCTCGGACTCAGGATCCATTACCTCGATTCGACACCCTCGGTCTCAGACTCCATTACCTCGATTCGACACCCTCATGCTCTGACTCCATTACCTGGATTCGACACCATCGGACTCAGACTCCATTACCTCGATTCAACACCCTCGGGCACAGACTCCATTACCTCGGTTCGACACACTCGGACTCAGACTCCATTACCTCGATTCGACACCATCGGACTCAGACTCCATTACCTCGATTCAACACCCTAGGCCTCAGACTCCATTACCTCAATTCGACACCCTCGGGCACAGACTCCATTACCTCGATTCGACACCCTCGGACTCAGGATCCATTACCTCGATTCGACACCCTCGGGATCAGGATCCATTACCTCGATTCAATACCCTCAGGATGAGACTCCATTACCTCGATTCAACACCCTCGGGCTCAGAATACATTACCTCGATTCAACACCCTCGGACTCAGACTCCATTACCTCGATTCGACACCCTAGGCCTCAGACTCCATTACCTCAATTCGACACCCTCGGGCGCAGACTCCATTACCTCGATTCAACACCCTCAGGCTCTGACTCCATTACCTCGATTCGACACCCTCGGGATCAGGATCCATTACCTCGATTCGACACCCTCGGGATCAGGATCATTTACCTCGATTCGACACCCTCGGGCTCTGACTCCATTACCTCGATTCGACACCCTTGGGCTCAGACTCCATTACCTCGATTCGACACCCTCGAGCTCAGACTCCGTTACCTTGATTCGACACCCTCGGGCTCAGGATCCATTACCTCGATTCGAGACACTCTGGCTCAGACTCCATTACATCGATTCTACACCCTCGAACTCAGACTCCATTACCTCGATTCGACACTCTCGGGCTCAGATCCATTACCTTGATTCTACACCCTCGGGCTCAGACTCCATTATCACGTTTCAAAACCCTCGGACTCAGTATCCATTACCGCGATTCGAAACCCTCGGACTCCGACTCCCATTAATCGATTTGACACCCTAGGCCTCAGACTCCATTAGCTTGATTCGACACCCTCGGGCTCAGACTCCATGACCTCGATTCGACACCCTCGGGCTCAGACTCCATTACCTCGATTCGACACCCTCGGTCTCAGACTCCATTACCTCGATTCGACACCCTCGGGCTCAGACTCCATGACCTCGATTCGACACCCTCGGGCTCAGACTCCATGACCTCGATTCGACACCCTTGGGCTCAGACTCCATTACCTGAATTCGACACCCTCGGTCTCAGACTCCATTACCTCGATTCGACACCCTCGGGCTCAGACTCCGTTAACTCGATTTGACACCCTAGGCCTCAGACTCCATTAGCTTGATTCGACACCCTTGGGCTCAGACTCCATTACCTCGATGCAACACACTTGGGCTCCGGATCCATTACCTCGATTCGACACCCTCGGTCTCAGACTCCATTACCTCGATTCGACACCCTCAAACTCAGACTCCATTACCTCAATTCGACACCATCGGGCTCAGACTCCATTACTTCAATTCGACACCATCGGGCTCAGACTCCATTACCTCGGTTCGACACCCTCGGACTAAGACTCCATTACCTCGGTTCGACACCCTCGGGCTCTGACTCCATTACCTCGGTTCGACCCCCACGGACTCAGGGTCCATTACCTCGATTTGACCCCCTCGGGGTCAGTATCCATTACCTCCATTCGACACCCTCGGACTCAGAATCCATTCCCTCGATTCGACACCCTCAGGATGAGACTACATTACCTCGATTCAACACCCTCGGGCTCAGAATACATTACCTCGATTCAACACCCTCGGACTCAGACTCCATTACCTCGATTCGACACCCTAGGCCTCAGACTCCATTACCTCAATTCGACACCCTCGGGCTCAGGATCCATTACCTCGATTCGACACCCTTGGGCTCAGACTCCATTACCTCGATTCGACACCCTCGGGCTCTGACTCCATTAACTCAATTCGACACCCTCGGGCGCAGACTCCATTACCTCGATTCGACACCCTTGGGCTCAGACTCCAGTACCTCGATTCGACACCCTCGGGCTCTGACTCCATTAACTCAATTCGACACCCTCGGGCGCAGACTCCATTACCTCGATTCGACACCCTTGGTCTCAGACTCCATTACCTCGATTCGACACCCTCGGTCTCAGGATCATTTACCTCGATTCGACACCCTCGGGCTCAGACTCCATCACCTCGATTCGACACCCTCGGGCTCAGACTCCATCACCTCGATTCAACACCCTCGGGCTCAGACTCCATTACCGCGATTCGACACCCTCGGTCTCAGAATCCATTCCCACAATTCGACACCCTCGGACTCAGGATCCATTACCTCGATTCGACACCCTCAGGGTCAGGAATCATTACCTCATTTCAACACACTCAGGCTCAGACACCATTACCTCAATTCGACACCCTCGGGAGCAGAATCCATTAGCTTGATTCGACACCCTCGGGCTCAGGCTCCATTCCCACAATTCGACACCCTCGGACTCAGGATCCATTACCTCGATTCGACACCCTCAGGGTCAGGAATCATTACCTCATTTCAACACACTCAGGCTCAGACACCATTACCTCGATTCGACACCCTCGGACTCAGGATCCATTACCTCGATTCGACACCCTCGGTCTCAGACTCCATTACCTCGATTCGACACCCTCATGCTCTGACTCCATTACCTGGATTCGACACCATCGGACTCAGACTCCATTACCTCGATTCAACACCCTCGGGCACAGACTCCATTACCTCGGTTCGACACCCTCGGACTCAGACTCCATTACCTCGATTCGACACCATCGGACTCAGACTCCATTACCTCGATTCAACACCCTAGGCCTCAGACTCCATTACCTCAATTCGACACCCTCGGACTCAGGATCCATTACCTCGATTCGACACCCTCGGGATCAGGATCCATTACCTCGATTCAATACCCTCAGGATGAGACTCCATTACCTCGATTCAACACCCTCGGGCTCAGAATACATTACCTCGATTCAACTCCCTTGGACTCAGACTCCATTACCTCGATTCGACACCCTAGGCCTCAGACTCCATTACCTCAATTCGACACCCTCGGGCGCAGACTCCATTACCTCGATTCAACACCCTCGGGCTCTGACTCCATTACCTCGATTCGACACCCTCGGGATCAGGATCCATTACCTCGATTCGACACCCTCGGGATCAGGATCATTTACCTCGATTCGACACCCTCGGGCTCAGACTCCATTACCTCGATTCGACACCCTTGGGCTCAGACTCCATTACCTCGATTCGACACCCTCGAGCTCAGACTCCGTTACCTTGATTCGACACCCTCGGGCTCAGGATCCATTACCTCGATTCGAGACACTCTGGCTCAGACTCCATTACATCGATTCTACACCCTCGAACTCAGACTCCATTACCTCGATTCGACACTCTCGGGCTCAGATCCATTACCTTGATTCTACACCCTCGGGCTCAGACTCCATTATCACGTTTCAAAACCCTCGGACTCAGTATCCATTACCGCGATTCGAAACCCTCGGACTCCGACTCCCATTAATCGATTTGACACCCTAGGCCTCAGACTCCATTAGCTTGATTCGACACCCTCGGGCTCAGACTCCATGACCTCGATTCGACACCCTCGGGCTCAGACTCCATTACCTCGATTCGACACCCTCGGTCTCAGACTCCATTACCTCGATTCGACACCCTCGGGCTCAGACTCCATGACCTCGATTCGACACCCTCGGGCTCAGACTCCATGACCTCGATTCGACACCCTTGGGCTCAGACTCCATTACCTGAATTCGACACCCTCGGTCTCAGACTCCATTACCTCGATTCGACACCCTCGGGCTCAGACTCCGTTAACTCGATTTGACACCCTAGGCCTCAGACTCCATTAGCTTGATTCGACACCCTTGGGCTCAGACTCCATTACCTCGATGCAACACACTTGGGCTCCGGATCCATTACCTCGATTCGACACCCTCGGTCTCAGACTCCATTACCTCGATTCGACACCCTCAAACTCAGACTCCATTACCTCAATTCGACACCATCGGGCTCAGACTCCATTACCTCGATTCGACACCCTCGGGCTCAGACTCCATTACCTGAATTCGACACCATCGGGCTCAGACTCCATTACCTCGATTCGACACCATCGGGCTCAGACTCCATTACCTCGATTGGACACCCTCGGGCTCAGACTCCATTACCTCGATTCGACACCATCGGGCTCAGACTCCATTACCTCGATTCGACACCATCGGGCTCAGATTCCATTCCCACAATTCGACACCCTCGGGCTCAGACTCCATTACCTCGATTCGACACCATCGGCCTCAGACTCCATTACCTCAATTCGAAACCATCGGGCTCAGACTCCATTACCTCGATTCGACACCATCGGCCTCAGACTCCATTACCACAATTCGACACCCTCAGACTCAGGATCCGTTACCTCGATTCGACACCCTCGGGGTCAGGAATCATTCCCTCATTTCGACACCCTCGGACTAAGACTCCATTACCTCGGTTCGACACCCTCGGACTAAGACTCCATTACCTCGATTCGACACCCTTGGGCTCAGGATCCGTTACCTCGATTCAACACCCTCGGACTCAGACTCCATTACCTCGATTCGACACCCTAGGCCTCAGACTCCATTACCTCAATTCGACACCCTCGGGCACAGACTCCATTCCCACAATTCGACACCCTCGGGCTCAGACTCCATTCCCACAATTCGACACCCTCGGACTCAGGATCCATTACCTCGATTCAACACCCTCGGGCTCAGGATCCGTTACCTCGATTCAACACCCTCGGGATCAGACTCCATTACCTCGATTCGACACCCTCGGCCTCAGACTCCATTACCTCGATTCAACACCCTCGGGCTCAGGATCCATTACCTCGATTCGACACCCTCGGGATCAGGATCCATTACCTCGATTCGACACCCTTGGGCTCAGACTCCATTACCTCGATTCGACACCCTCGGTCTCTGACTCCATTACCTCGATTCGACACCCTTGGGCTCAGACTCCATTACCTCGATTCGACACCCTTGGGCTCAGACTCCATTACCTCGATTCGACACGCTTGGGCTCAGACTCCATTACCTCGATTCGACACCCTCGGGCTCAGACTCCATTACCTCGATTCGACACCCTCGGTCTCTGACTCCATTACCTCGATTCGACACCCTTGGGCTCAGACTCCATTACCTCGATTCGACACCCTCGGGCTCTGACTCCATTAACTCAATTCGACACCCTCGGTCTCAGACTCCATTACCTCGATTCGACACCCTCGGTCTCAGACTCCATTACCTCGATTCGACACCCTTGGGCTCAGACTCCATTACCTCGATTCGACACCCTCGGTCTCAGGATCCATTACCTCGATTCAACACCCTCAGGCTCAGGATCGATAACCTCGATTCGACACCCTCGGGCTCAGACTCCATCACCTCGATTCAACACCCTCGGGCTCAGACTCCATCACCTCGATTCAACACCCTCGGGCTCAGACTCCATCACCTCGATTCAACACCCTCAGGCTCAGACTCCATTACATCGATTTGACACCCTCGGTCTCAGAATCCATTACCTCGATTTGACACCCTCGGTCTCAGACTCCATTCCCACAATTCGACACCCTCGGACTCAGGATCCATTACCTCGATTCGACACCCTCAGGGTCAGGAATCATTACCTCATTTCAACACCCTCCCGCTCAGACTCCATTACCTCGATTCGACACCCTCGGGCTCAGACACCATTACCTCGATTCGACACCCTCGGGCTCAGACTCCATTACCTCGGTTCGACACCCTTGGGCTCTGACTCCATTACCTCGGTTCGACACCATCGGACTCAGACTCCATTACCTCGATTCAACACCCTAGGCCTCAGACTCCATTACCTCAATTCGACACCCTCGGGCACAGACTCCATTACCTCGATTCGACACCCTCGGGCTCTGACTCCATTGCCTCAATACGACACCCTCGGGCACAGACTCCATTACCTCGATTCGACACTCTAGGCCTCAGACTCCATTACCTCAATTCGACACCCTCGGGCACAGACTCCATTACCTCGATTCGACACCCTCGGGCTCTGACTCCATTGCCTCCATACGACACCCTCGGGCACAGACTCCATTACCTCGATTCGACACCCTCGGGCTCTGACTCCATTGCCTCAATACGACACCCTCGGGCTCAGACTCCATTACCTCGATTCGACACCATCGGACTCAGACTCCGTTACCTCGATTCAACACCCTAGGCCTCAGACTCCATTACCTCAATTCGACACCCTCGGGCACAGACTCCATTACCTCGATTCGACACCCTCGGGCTCTGACTCCATTGCCTCAATACGACACCCTCGGGCACAGACTCCATTACCTCGATTCGACACCCTCGGGCTCTGACTGCATTACCTCAATACGACACCCTCGGGCACAGACTCCATTACCTCGATTCAATACCCTTGGGCTCAGAATCCATTACCTCGATTCAACACCCTCGGCCTCAGACTCCATTACCTCAATTCGACACCCTCGGGCTCAGGATCCATTACCTCGATTCGACACCCTCGGGCTCAGGATCCATTACCTCGATTCGACACCCTCGGGCTCAGGATCCATTAACTCGATTCAATACCCTCAGGATGAGACTCCATTACCTCGATTCAACACCCTCAGGCTCAGGATCGATAACCTCGATTCGACACCCTCGGGCTCAGGATCATTTACCTCGATTCGACACCCTCGGGCTCAGACACCATTCCCTCGATTCGACACCATCGGACTCAGACTCCATTACCTCGATTCGACACCATCGGGCTCAGACTCCATTACCTCAATTCGACATCCTCGGGCTCAGACTCCATTCCCACAATACGACACCCTCGGACTCAGGATCCATTACCTCGATTCGACACCCTCAGGGTCAGGAATCATTACCTCATTTCAACACACTCAGGCTCAGACACCATTACCTCGGTTCGACACCCTCGGGCTCAGACTCCATTACCTCAATACGACACCCTCGGGATCAGACTCCATTACCTCAATTCGACATCCTCGGGCTCAGACACCATTCCCACAATACGACACCCTCGGACTCAGGATCCATTACCTCGATTCGACACCCTCAGGGTCAGGAATCATTACCTCATTTCAACACACTCAGGCTCAGACACCATTACCTCGGTTCGACACCCTCGGACTCAGACTCCATTACCTCGATTCGACACCCTCGGGCTCAGACTCCATTACCTCGATTCAACAACCTGGGGTTCAGACTCCATTACCTCGATTCGACACCCTCAGGCTCAGACTCCATTACCTCGATTCAACAACCTGGGGTTCAGACTCCATTACCTCAATTCAACACCCTCGGGCTCAGACTCCATTACCTCAATTCGACACCCTCAGGCGCAGACTCCATTACCTCGATTCGACACCCTCGGGCTCTGACTCCATTAACTCAATTCGACACCCTCGGGCGCAGACTCCGTTACCTCGATTCGACACTCTGGGGCTCAGACTCCATTACCTCGATTCAACACCGTCTCGCTCAGACTCCATTACCTCGATTCGACACCCTCGGGCTCAGACTCCATTACCTCAATTCGACACCCTCGGGCTCAGGATCCATTACCTCGACTCGAGACACTCTGGCTCAGACTCCATCACCTCGATTTGACACCCTCGGGCTCAGACTCCATTACCTCGATTTGACACCCTCGGGCTCAGACTCCATTACCTCGATTCAACACGCTCGGTTTCAGGATCCATGACCTCGATTCGACACCCTCAGGATGAGACTCAATTACCTCGATTCAACACCCTCGGGCTCAGAATACATTACCTCGATTCAACACCCTCGGACTCAGACTCCATTACCTCGATTCGACACCCTAGGCCTCAGACTCCATTACCTCAATTCGACACCCTCGGGCGCAGACTCCATTACCTCGATTCAACACCCTCGGGCTCTGACTCCATTACCTCGATTCGACACCCTCGGGATCAGGATCCATTACCTCGATTCGACACCCTCGGGATCAGGATCATTTACCTCGATTCGACACCCTCGGGCTCAGACTCCATTACCTCGATTCGACACCCTTGGGCTCAGACTCCATTACCTCGATTCGACACCCTCGAGCTCAGACTCCGTTACCTTGATTCGACACCCTCGGGCTCAGGATCCATTACCTCGATTCGAGACACTCTGGCTCAGACTCCATTACATCGATTCTACACCCTCGAACTCAGACTCCATTACCTTGATTCTACACCCTCGGGCTCAGACTCCATTATCACGTTTCAAAACCCTCGGACTCAGTATCCATTACCGCGATTCGAAACCCTCGGACTCCGACTCCCATTAATCGATTTGACACCCTAGGCCTCAGACTCCATTAGCTTGATTCGACACCCTCGGGCTCAGACTCCATGACCTCGATTCGACACCCTCGGGCTCAGACTCCATTACCTCGATTCGACACCCTCGGTCTCAGACTCCATTACCTCGATTCGACACCCTCGGGCTCAGACTCCATGACCTCGATTCGACACCCTCGGGCTCAGACTCCATGACCTCGATTCGACACCCTTGGGCTCAGACTCCATTACCTGAATTCGACACCCTCGGTCTCAGACTCCATTACCTCGATTCGACACCCTCGGGCTCAGACTCCGTTAACTCGATTTGACACCCTAGGCCTCAGACTCCATTAGCTTGATTCGACACCCTTGGGCTCAGACTCCATTACCTCGATGCAACACACTTGGGCTCCGGATCCATTACCTCGATTCGACACCCTCGGTCTCAGACTCCATTACCTCGATTTGACACCCTCAAACTCAGACTCCATTACCTCAATTCGACACCATCGGGCTCAGACTCCATTACCTCGATTCGACACCCTCGGGCTCAGACTCCATTACCTGAATTCGACACCATCGGGCTCAGACTCCATTACCTCGATTCGACACCATCGGGCTCAGACTCCATTACCTCGATTGGACACCCTCGGGCTCAGACTCCATTACCTCGATTCGACACCATCGGGCTCAGACTCCATTACCTCGATTCGACACCATCGGGCTCAGATTCCATTCCCACAATTCGACACCCTCGGGCTCAGACTCCATTACCTCGATTCGACACCATCGGCCTCAGACTCCATTACCTCAATTCGAAACCATCGGGCTCAGACTCCATTACCTCGATTCGACACCATCGGCCTCAGACTCCATTACCACAATTCGACACCCTCAGACTCAGGATCCGTTACCTCGATTCGACACCCTCGGGGTCAGGAATCATTCCCTCATTTCGACACCCTCGGACTAAGACTCCATTACCTCGGTTCGACACCCTCGGACTAAGACTCCATTACCTCGATTCGACACCCTTGGGCTCAGGATCCGTTACCTCGATTCAACACCCTCGGACTCAGACTCCATTACCTCGATTCGACACCCTAGGCCTCAGACTCCATTACCTCAATTCGACACCCTCGGGCACAGACTCCATTCCCACAATTCGACACCCTCGGGCTCAGACTCCATTCCCACAATTCGACACCCTCGGGCTCTGACTCCATTACCTCGGTTCGACACCCTCGGGCTCAGGATCCGTTACCTCGATTCAACACCCTCGGGATCAGACTCCATTACCTCGATTCGACACCCTCGGCCTCAGACTCCATTACCTCGATTCAACACCCTCGGGCTCAGGATCCATTACCTCGATTCGACACCCTCGGGATCAGGATCCATTACCTCGATTCGACACCCTTGGGCTCAGACTCCATTACCTCGATTCGACACCCTCGGTCTCTGACTCCATTACCTCGATTCGACACCCTTGGGCTCAGACTCCATTACCTCGATTCGACACCCTTGGGCTCAGACTCCATTACCTCGATTCGACACCCTTGGGCTCAGACTCCATTACCTCGATTCGACACCCTCGGTCTCTGACTCCATTACCTCGATTCGACACCCTTGGGCTCAGACTCCATTACCTCGATTCGACACCCTCGGGCTCTGACTCCATTAACTCAATTCGACACCCTCGGTCTCAGACTCCATTACCTCGATTCGACACCCTCGGTCTCAGACTCCATTACCTCGATTCGACACCCTTGGGCTCAGACTCCATTACCTCGATTCGACACCCTCGGTCTCAGGATCCATTACCTCGATTCAACACCCTCAGGCTCAGGATCGATAACCTCGATTCGACACCCTCGGGCTCAGACTCCATCACCTCGATTCAACACCCTCGGGCTCAGACTCCATCACCTCGATTCAACACCCTCGGGCTCAGACTCCATCACCTCGATTCAACACCCTCAGGCTCAGACTCCATTACATCGATTTGACACCCTCGGTCTCAGAATCCATTACCTCGATTTGACACCCTCGGTCTCAGACTCCATTCCCACAATTCGACACCCTCGGACTCAGGATCCATTACCTCGATTCGACACCCTCAGGGTCAGGAATCATTACCTCATTTCAACACACTCAGGCTCAGACACCATTACCTCGATTCGACACCCTCAGGCTCAGACACCATTACCTCGATTCGACACCCTCGGGCTCAGACTCCATTACCTCGGTTCGACACCCTCGGGCTCTGACTCCATTACCTCGGTTCGACACCATCGGACTCAGACTCCATTACCTCGATTCAACACCCTAGGCCTCAGACTCCATTACCTCAATTCGACACCCTCGGGCACAGACTCCATTACCTCGATTCGACACCCTCGGGCTCTGACTCCATTGCCTCAATACGACACCCTCGGGCACAGACTCCATTACCTCGATTCGACACCCTCGGGCTCTGACTGCATTACCTCAATACGACACCCTCGGGCACAGACTCCATTACCTCGATTCAATACCCTTGGGCTCAGAATCCATTCCCTCGATTCGACACCCTCAGGATGAGACTCCATTACCTCGATTCAACACCCTCGGGCTCAGAATACATTACCTCGATTCAACACCCTCGGCCTCAGACTCCATTACCTCAATTCGACACCCTCGGGCTCAGGATCCATTACCTCGATTCGACACCCTCGGGCTCAGGATCCATTACCTCGATTCGACACCCTCGGGCTCAGGATCCATTAACTCGATTCAATACCCTCAGGATGAGACTCCATTACCTCGATTCAACACCCTCAGGCTCAGGATCGATAACCTCGATTCGACACCCTCGGGCTCAGGATCATTTACCTCGATTCGACACCCTCGGGCTCAGACACCATTCCCTCGATTCGACACCATCGGACTCAGACTCCATTACCTCGATTCGACACCATCGGGCTCAGACTCCATTACCTCAATTCGACATCCTCGGGCTCAGACTCCATTCCCACAATACGACACCCTCGGACTCAGGATCCATTACCTCGATTCGACACCCTCAGGGTCAGGAATCATTACCTCATTTCAACACACTCAGGCTCAGACACCATTACCTCGGTTCGACACCCTCGGGCTCAGACTCCATTACCTCGATTCAACAACCTGGGGTTCAGACTCCATTACCTCGATTCGACACCCTCGGGCTCAGACTCCATTACCTCGATTCAACAACCTGGGGTTCAGACTCCATTACCTCAATTCAACACCCTCGGGCTCAGACTCCATTACCTCAATTCGACACCCTCAGGCGCAGACTCCATTACCTCGATTCGACACCCTCGGGCTCTGACTCCATTAACTCAATTCGACACCCTCGGGCGCAGACTCCATTACCTCGATTCGACACTCTGGGGCTCAGACTCCATTACCTCGATTCAACACCGTCTCGCTCAGACTCCATTACCTCGATTCGACACCCTCGGGCTCAGACTCCATTACCTCAATTCGACACCCTCGGGCTCAGGATCCATTACCTCGACTCGAGACACTCTGGCTCAGACTCCATCACCTCGATTTGACACCCTCGGGCTCAGACTCCATTACCTCGATTTGACACCCTCGGGCTCAGACTCCATTACCTCGATTTGACACCCTCGGGCTCAGGATCATTTCCCTCGATTTGACACCCTCGGTCTCAGACTCCATTACCTCGATTCGACAACCTGGGGTTCAGACTCCAGTACCTCGATTCGACACCCTCGGGCTCAGGATCATTTACCTCGATTTAACACCCTCGGGCTCAGACTCCATTAGCTCGATTCAACACCCTAGGCCTCAGACTCCATTACCTCAATTCGACACCCTCGGGCTCAGGATCCATTACCTCGATTCGAAACCCTCGGGATCAGGATCCATTACCTCAATTCGACACCCTCGGGCTCAGGATCCATTACCTCGATTCGAAACCCTCGGGATCAGGATCCATTACCTCGATTCGACACCCTCGGTCTCAGACTCCATTACCTCGATTCGACACCCTCGGGCTCAGAATCCATTACCTCGATTCAATACCCTCGGACTCAGACACCATTACCTCGATTCGACACCCTAGGCCTCAGACTCCATTACCTCAATTCGACACCCTCGGGCGCAGACTCCATTACCTCGATTCAACACCCTCGGGCTCTGACTCCATGACCTCGATTCGACACCCTCGGGCTCAGACTCCATTACCTCGATTTGACACCCTCGGGCTCAAACACTATTACCTCAATTCGACACCCTCGGCCTCAGACTCCATTACCTCGATTCGACACCCTCGGGCTCAGAATCCATTACCTCGATTCAATACCCTCGGACTCAGACTCCATTACCTCGATTCGACACCCTAGGCCTCAGACTCCATTACCTCAATTCGACACCCTCGGGCGCAGACTCCATTACCTCGATTCAACACGCTCGGTTTCAGGATCCATTACCTCGATTCGACACCCTCAGGATGAGACTCAATTACCTCGATTCGACACCCTTGGGCTCAGACTCCATTACCTCGATTCGACACCCTCGGGCTCAGGATCATTTACCTCGATTCGACACCCTCGGGCTCAGACTCCATTACCGCGATTCGACACCCTCGGGCTCAGACTCCATTACCTCGATTCAACAACCTGGGGTTCAGACTCCATTACCTCGATTCGACACCCTCGGGCTCAGGATCATTTACCTCGATTTGACACCCTCGGGCTCAGGATCCATTACCTCGATTCAACACCCTCAGGCTCAGGATCGATAACCTCGATTCGACACCTTCGGGCTCAGACTCCATCACCTCGATTCGACACCCTCGGGCTCAGACTCCATCACCTCGATTCGACACCCTCGGGCTCAGACTCCATCACCTCGATTCAACAACCTGGGGTTCAGACTCCATTACCTCGATTCAACACCCTCGGGCTCAGACTCCATCACCTCGATTCGACACCCTCGGGCTCAGACTCCATTACCTCGGTTCGACACCCTCGGGCTCAGACTCCATTACCTCGATTCGACACCCTCAGACTCAGAATCCATTCCCTCGATTCGACACCCTCAGGATGAGACTCCATTACCTCGATTCAACACCCTAGGCCTCAGACTCCATTACCTCAATTCGACACCCTCGGGCTCAGGATCCATTACCTCGATTCGAAACCCTCGGGATCAGGATCCATTACCTCAATTCGACACCCTCGGGCTCAGGATCCATTACCTCGATTCGAAACCCTCGGGATCAGGATCCATTACCTCGATTCGACACCCTCGGTCTCAGACTCCATTACCTCGATTCGACACCCTCGGGCTCAGAATCCATTACCTCGATTCAATACCCTCGGACTCAGACACCATTACCTCGATTCGACACCCTAGGCCTCAGACTCCATTACCTCAATTCGACACCCTCGGGCGCAGACTCCATTATCTCGATTCAACACCCTCGGGCTCTGACTCCATGACCTCGATTCGACACCCTCGGGCTCAGACTCCATTACCTCGATTTGACACCCTCGGGCTCAAACTCTATTACCTCAATTCGACACCCTCGGCCTCAGACTCCATTACCTCGATTCGACACCCTCGGGCTCAGAATCCATTACCTCGATTCAATACCCTCGGACTCAGACTCCATTACCTCGATTCGACACCCTAGGCCTCAGACTCCATTACCTCAATTCGACACCCTCGGGCGCAGACTCCATTACCTCGATTCAACACCCTCGGGCTCTGACTCCATTACCTCGATTCGACACCCTTGGGCTCAGGATCATTTACCTCGATTCGACACCCTTGGGCTCAGACTCCATTACCTCGATTCAACAACCTGGGGTTCAGACTCCATTACCTCGATTCGACACCCTCGGGCTCAGGATCATTTACCTCGATTTGAAACCCTCGGGCTCAGACTCCATTACCTCGATTCAACACCCTCAGGCTCAGGATCGATAACGTCGATTCGACACCCTCGGGCTCAGACTCCATTACCTCGATTCGACACCCTCGGGCTCAGGATCCATTACCTCGATTCGACACCCTCGGGCTCTGACTCCATTACATCGATTCGACACCCTCGGGCTCAGACTCCATTACATCGATTCGACACCCTCGGGCTCAGGATCGATAACGTCGATTCGACACCCTCGGGCTCAGACTCCATTACCTCGATTCGACACCCTCAGGCACAGACACCATTACCTCAATTCGACTCCCTCGGGCTCTGACTCCATTACCTCGATTCGACACCCTCGTGCTCAGACTCCATTAACTCAATTCGACACCCTCGGGCTCTGACTCCATTCCCACAATTCGACACCCTCGGGCTCAGACTCCATTACCTCGATTCGACACCCTCAGGGTCAGGAATCATTACCTCATTTCAACACACTCAGGCTCAGACACCATTACCTCAATTCGACACCCTCGGGCTCTGACTCCATTACCTCGATTCGACACCCTCGGGCTCTGACTCCATTAACTCAATTCGACACCCTCGGGCGCAGACCCCATTACCTCGATTTGACACCCTAGGCCTCAGACTCCATTACCTCGATTCGACACCCTCGGTCTCAGACTCCATTAACTCAATTCGACACCCTCGGGCGCAGACTCCATTACCTCGATTCGACACCCTCGGGATCAGACTCCATTACCTCGATTCAACACCGTCTCGCTCAGACTCCATTACCTCGATTCGACACCCTCGGGCTCAGACTCCATTACCTCGATTTGACACCCTCGGGCTCAAACTCTATTACCTCAATTCGACACCCTCGGGCTCAGGATCATTTACCTCGATTCAACACCCTCAGGCTCAGGATCGATAACCTCGATTCGACACCCTCGGGCTCAGACTCCATTACCGCGATTCGACACCCTCGGTCTCAGACTCCATTACCTCGATTCAACAACCTGGGGTTCAGACTCCATTACCTCGATTCGACACCCTCGGGCTCAGACTCCATTACCTCGATTCGACACCCTCAGGCTCAAACTCTATTACCTCAATTCGACACCCTTGGGCTCAGACTCCATTACCTCGATTCGACACCCTCGGTCTCAGACTCCATTACCGCGATTCGACACCCTCGGGCTCTGACTCCATTACCTCGATTCGACACCCTAGGCCTCAGACTCCATTACCTGAATTCGACACCCTCGGGCGCAGACTCCATTACCTCGATTCAACACCCTCGGGCTCTGACTCCATGACCTCGATTCGACACCCTCGGGCTCAGACTCCATTACCTCGATTTGACACCCTCGGGCTCAAACTCTATTACCTCAATTCGACACCCTCGGCCTCAGACTCCATTACCTCGATTCAACACCCTCGGGCTCTGACTCCATTACCTCGATTCAACACCCTCGGGCTCTGACTCCATTACCTCGATTCGACAACCTGGGGTTCAGACTCCATTACCTCGATTCGACACCCTCGGGCTCAGGATCATTTACCTCGATTTGAAACCCTCGGGCTCAGACTCCATTACCTCGATTCAACACCCTCAGGCTCAGGATCGATAACGTCGATTCGACACCCTCGGGCTCAGACTCCATTACCTCGATTCGACACCCTCGGGCTCAGGATCCATTACCTCGATTCGACACCCTCGGGCTCTGACTCCATTACATCGATTCGACACCCTCGGGCTCAGGATCGATAACGTCGATTCGACACCCTCGGGCTCAGACTCCATTAACTCAATTCGACACCCTCGGGCGCAGACTCCATTACCTCGATTCGACACCCTCGGGATCAGACTCCATTACCTCGATTCAACACCGTCTCGCTCAGACTCCATTACCTCGATTCGACACCCTCGGGCTCAGACTCCATTACCTCGATTTGACACCCTCGGGCTCAAACTCTATTACCTCAATTCGACACCCTCGGGCTCAGGATCATTTACCTCAATTCAACACCCTCAGGCTCAGGATCGATAACCTCGATTCGACACCCTCGGGCTCAGACTCCATTACCGCGATTCGACACCCTCGGTCTCAGACTCCATTACCTCGATTCAACAACCTGGGGTTCAGACTCCATTACCTCGATTCGACACCCTCGGACTCAGACTCCATTAACTCAATTCGACACCCTCGGGCGCAGACTCCATTACCTCGATTCGACACCCTCGGGATCAGACTCCATTACCTCGATTCAACACCGTCTCGCTCAGACTCCATTACCTCGATTCGACACCCTCGGGCTCAGACTCCATTACCTCGATTCGACACCCTTGGGCACAGACTCCATTACCTCGATTCAACACCCTCGGACTCTGACTCCATTACCTCGATTCGACACCCTCGGGCTCAGAATCCATTACCTCAATTCAACCCCCTCGGACTCAAGACTCCATTACCTCGATTCGACACCCTCGGGCTCAGGATCCATTACCTCGATTCGACACTCACGGACTCAGACTCCATTAACTCGAATCGACATCCTCGGGCACAGACTCCATTACCTCGATTCGACACCCTTGGGCTCGGACTCCATTACTTCGATTTGACACCCTCTGGCTCGGAGTCCATTACCTCGATTCGACACTCACGGACTCAGACACCATTACCTCAATTCGACACCCTCGGGCTCAGACTCCATTAACTCGATTCGACACCCTCGGGCTCAGACTCCATTAACTCGATTCGACATCCTCGGGCACAGACTCAATTACCTCTATTGAACTCCCTCGGGCTCAGACTCCATTACCTCGATTTGAAACCCTCTGGCTCGGAGTCCATTACCTCGATTCGACACTCACGGACTCAGACTCCATTCCCACGATTCGACACCCTCAGGCTCTGACTCCATTAACTCGATTCGACATCCTCAGGCACAGACTCAATTACCTCTATTGAACTCCCTCGGTCTCAGTCTCCATTACCTCGATTCGACACCATTGGGCTCTGACTCCATTACCTCGATTCGACACCCTCGGGCTCAGACTCCATTACCTCGATTCGACACCCTCGGGCTCAGACACCATTACCTCGATTCGGCACCCTCGGACTCAGGATACATTACCTCAATTCGACACCCTCGGGCTCAGACTCCTTTACCTCAATTCGACACCATTGGGCTCGGACTCCATTACCTCGATTTGACAGCCTCTGGCTCGGAGTCCATTACCTCGATTCGACACTCACGGACTCAGACTCCATTACCTCGATTCGACTCCCTCGGGCTCAGACTCCATTACCTCGATTCGACACCCTCGGTCTCAGACTCCATTCCCACGATTCGACACCCTCGGGCTCTGACTCCATTACCTCGATTCTACACCCTCGGGCTCAGACGTAACTATCTCCATTCAACACTCTCGGGCTCAGATCCATTACCTTGATTCAACACCCTCAAACTCAGACTCCATTATCACGTTTCAAAACCCTCGGACTCAGAATCCATTACCTCGATTCGAAACCCTCGGACTCCGACTCCCATACATCGATTTGACACCCTAGGCCTCAGACTCCATGACCTCGATTCGACACCCTTGGGCTCAGACACCATTACCTCGATTCGACACCCTCGGGCTCAGACTCCATTAACTCGATTCGACACCCTCGGGCTTTGACTCCATTACCTCGGTTCGACACCCTCGGACTCAGACTCCATTACCTCGATTCGACACCCTCGGACTCAGACTCCATTACCTCAATTCGACACCCTCGGACACAGACTCCATTCCCACAATTCGACACCCTCGGGCTCAGACTCCATTACCTCGATTCGACACCCTCGGACTCTGACTCCATTACCTCGATTCAACACCCTCGGGTTCTGACTCCATTACCTCGATTCGACACCCTTGGGCTCAGACTCCATTCCGTCGATTCGACACCCTCGGGCTCAGATTCCATTACCTCGATTCGACACCCTCGGTCTCAGACTCCATTACCTCGATTCAACACCCTCGGGTTCTGACTCCATTACCTCGATTCGACACCCTTGGGCTCAGACTCCATTCCGTCGATTCGACACCCTCGGGCTCAGACTCCATTACCTCGATTCGACACCCTCGGGCTCAGACTCCATTACCTCGATTCGACACCCTCGGGCTCTGACTCCATTACCTCGATTCAACACCCTCGGGCTCAGACTCCATTACCTCGATTCGACACCCTTGGGCTCAGACTCCATTACCTCGATTCGACACCCTCGGGCTCAGACTCCATTACCTCAATTTAACACCCTCGGGCTCAAACTCCATTACCTCGATTCGACACCCTCAGGATGAGACTCCATTACCTCGATTCAACACCCTCGGACTCAGAATCCATTACCTCGATTCAACACCCTCGGGCTCAGACTCCATTACCTCGATTCGACTCCCTCGGGCTCTGACTCCATTCCCACGATTCGACACCCTCGGGCTCTGACTCCATTACCTCGATTCTACACCCTCGGGCTCAGACGTAACTATCTCCATTCAACACCCTCAAACTCAGACTCCATTATCACGTTTCAAAACCCTCGGACTCAGAATCCATTACCTCGATTCGAAACCCTCGGACTCCGACTCCCATACATCGATTTGACACCCTAGGCCTCAGACTCCATGACCTCGATTCGACACCCTTGGGCTCAGACACCATTACCTCCAATCGACACCCTCGGGCTCAGACTCCATTACCTCGATTCGACACTCACGGACTCAGACTCCATTACCTCGATTCGACACCCTCGAGGTCTGACTCCATTCCCACGATTCGACACCCTCAGGCTCTGACTCCATTCCCACGATTCGACACACTCAGGCTCTGACTCCAATACCTCGATTCGACACCCTCGGTCTCATACTCCATTACCTCGATTCGACACCCTCGGTCTCATACTCCAATACCTCGATTCGACACCCTCGGTCTCATACTCCAATACCTCGATTCGACACCCTCGGTCTCATACTCCATTACCTCGATTCGACACCCTAGGCCTCAGAATATAATTACCTTGATTCTACACCCTCGGGCTTAGACTCCATTACCTCGATTCCACACCCTCGGACTTAGGATCCATTATCTCGATTCGACACCCTCGGGCTCAGGATCCATTACCTCGATTCAACACCCTCGGGCTCAGGATCCATTACCTCGATTCAACACCCTCGGGCTCAGGATCCATTACCTCGATTCAACACCCTCGGACTCAGGATCCATTACCTCGATTCAACACCCTCGGGCTCAGACTCCATTACCTCGATTCAACACCCTCGGGCTCAGGATCCATTACCTCGATTCGACACTCACGGACTCAAACTCCATTATCACGTTTCAAAACCCTCGTACTCAGAATCCATTACCTCAATTCGACACCCTTGGGCTCAGACTCCATTACCTCGATTCGACACCCTCGGGCTCTGACTCCATGACCTCGATTCGACACCCTCGGGCTCTGACTCCATTACCTCGATTCGAGACACTCTGGCTCAGACTCCATTAGCTCGATTCGACACCCTCGAACTCAGACTCCATTACCTCGATTCGACACCCTCGGTCTCATACTCCAATACCTCGATTCGACACCCTCGGTCTCATACTCCATTACCTCGATTCGACACCCTCGGTCTCATACTCCATTACCTCGATTCGACACCCTAGGCCTCAGAATATAATTACCTTGATTCTACACCCTCGGGCTTAGACTCCATTACCTCGATTCCACACCCTCGGACTTAGGATCCATTATCTCGATTCGACACCCTCGGGCTCAGATACCATTACCTCGATTCAACACCCTCGGGCTCAGGATCCATTACCTCGATTCGACACTCACGGACTCAGACTCCATTATCACGTTTCAAAACCCTCGTACTCAGAATCCATTACCTCAATTCGACACCCTTGGGCTCAGACTCCATTACCTCGACTCGACACCCTCGGTCTCAGACTCCATTCCCACGATTCGACACTCACGGACTCAGACTCCATTACCTCGATTAGACTCCCTCGGGCTCAGACTCCATTACCTCGATTAGACACCCTCGGTCTCAGACTCCATTCCCACGATTCGACACCCTCGGGCTCTGACTCCATTACCTCGATTCTACACCCTCGGGCTCAGACGTAACTATCTCCATTCAACACTCTCGGGCTCAGATCCATTACCTTGATTCAACACCCTCAAACTCAGACTCCATTATCACGTTTCAAAACCCTCGGACTCAGAATCCATTACCTCGATTCGAAACCCTCGGACTCCGACTCCCATACATCGATTTGACACCCTAGGCCTCAGACTCCATGACCTCGATTCGACACCCTTGGGCTCAGACACCATTACCTCCAATCGACACCCTCAGGCTCAGACTCCATTACCTCGATTCGACACTCACGGACTCAGACTCCATTACCTCGATTCGACACCCTCGAGGTCTGACTCCATTCCCACGATTCGACACCCTCAGGCTCTGACTCCATTCCCACGATTCGACACCCTCAGGCTCTGACTCCAATACCTCGATTCGACACCCTCGGTCTCATACTCCATTACCTCGATTCGACACCCTCGGTCTCATACTCCAATACCTCGATTCGACACCCTCGGTCTCATACTCCAATACCTCGATTCGACACCCTCGGTCTCATACTCCATTACCTCGATTCGACACCCTAGGCCTCAGAATATAATTACCTTGATTCGACACCCTCGGGCTTAGACTCCATTACCTCGATTCCACACCCTCGGACTTAGGATCCATTATCTCGATTCGACACCCTCGGGCTCAGATACCATTACCTCGATTCAACACCCTCGGGCTAAGGATCCATTACCTCGATTCGACACTCACGGACTCAGACTCCATTATCACGTTTCAAAACCCTCGTACTCAGAATCCATTACCTCAATTCGACACCCTTGGGCTCAGACTCCATTACCTCGATTCGACACCCTCGAGCTCTGACTCCATTAACTCAATTCGACACCCTCGGGCGCAGACTCCATTACCTCGATTCGACACCCTTGGGCTCAGACTCCATTACCTCGATTCGACACCCTCGGGCTCTGACTCCATTAACTCAATTCGACACCCTTGGGCTCGGACTCCATTACTTCGATTTGACACCCTCTGGCTCGGAGTCCATTACCTCGATTCGACACTCACGGACTCAGACACCATTACCTCAATTCGACACCCTCGGGCTCAGACTCCATTAACTCGATTCGACACCCTCGGGCTCAGACTCCATTAACTCGATTCGACATCCTCGGGCACAGACTCAATTACCTCTATTGAACTCCCTCGGGCTCAGACTCCATTACCTCGATTTGAAACCCTCTGGCTCGGAGTCCATTACCTCGATTCGACACTCACGGACTCAGACTCCATTCCCACGATTCGACACCCTCAGGCTCTGACTCCATTAACTCGATTCGACATCCTCAGGCACAGACTCAATTACCTCTATTGAACTCCCTCGGTCTCAGTCTCCATTACCTCGATTCGACACCATTGGGCTCTGACTCCATTACCTCGATTCGACACCCTCGGGCTCAGACTCCATTACCTCGATTCGACACCCTCGGGCTCAGACACCATTACCTCGATTCGGCACCCTCGGACTCAGGATACATTACCTCAATTCGACACCCTCGGGCTCAGACTCCTTTACCTCAATTCGACACCATTGGGCTCGGACTCCATTACCTCGATTTGACAGCCTCTGGCTCGGAGTCCATTACCTCGATTCGACACTCACGGACTCAGACTCCATTACCTCGATTCGACTCCCTCGGGCTCAGACTCCATTACCTCGATTCGACACCCTCGGTCTCAGACTCCATTCCCACGATTCGACACCCTCGGGCTCTGACTCCATTACCTCGATTCTACACCCTCGGGCTCAGACGTAACTATCTCCATTCAACACTCTCGGGCTCAGATCCATTACCTTGATTCAACACCCTCAAACTCAGACTCCATTATCACGTTTCAAAACCCTCGGACTCAGAATCCATTACCTCGATTCGAAACCCTCGGACTCCGACTCCCATACATCGATTTGACACCCTAGGCCTCAGACTCCATGACCTCGATTCGACACCCTTGGGCTCAGACACCATTACCTCGATTCGACACCCTCGGGCTCAGACTCCATTAACTCGATTCGACACCCTCGGGCTTTGACTCCATTACCTCGGTTCGACACCCTCGGACTCAGACTCCATTACCTCGATTCGACACCCTCGGACTCAGACTCCATTACCTCAATTCGACACCCTCGGACACAGACTCCATTCCCACAATTCGACACCCTCGGGCTCAGACTCCATTACCTCGATTCGACACCCTCGGACTCTGACTCCATTACCTCGATTCAACACCCTCGGGTTCTGACTCCATTACCTCGATTCGACACCCTTGGGCTCAGACTCCATTCCGTCGATTCGACACCCTCGGGCTCAGATTCCATTACCTCGATTCGACACCCTCGGTCTCAGACTCCATTACCTCGATTCAACACCCTCGGGTTCTGACTCCATTACCTCGATTCGACACCCTTGGGCTCAGACTCCATTCCGTCGATTCGACACCCTCGGGCTCAGACTCCATTACCTCGATTCGACACCCTCGGGCTCAGACTCCATTACCTCGATTCGACACCCTCGGGCTCTGACTCCATTACCTCGATTCAACACCCTCGGGCTCAGACTCCATTACCTCGATTCGACACCCTTGGGCTCAGACTCCATTACCTCGATTCGACACCCTCGGGCTCAGACTCCATTACCTCAATTTAACACCCTCGGGCTCAAACTCCATTACCTCGATTCGACACCCTCAGGATGAGACTCCATTACCTCGATTCAACACCCTCGGACTCAGAATCCATTACCTCGATTCAACACCCTCGGGCTCAGACTCCATTACCTCGATTCGACTCCCTCGGGCTCTGACTCCATTCCCACGATTCGACACCCTCGGGCTCTGACTCCATTACCTCGATTCTACACCCTCGGGCTCAGACGTAACTATCTCCATTCAACACCCTCAAACTCAGACTCCATTATCACGTTTCAAAACCCTCGGACTCAGAATCCATTACCTCGATTCGAAACCCTCGGACTCCGACTCCCATACATCGATTTGACACCCTAGGCCTCAGACTCCATGACCTCGATTCGACACCCTTGGGCTCAGACACCATTACCTCCAATCGACACCCTCGGGCTCAGACTCCATTACCTCGATTCGACACTCACGGACTCAGACTCCATTACCTCGATTCGACACCCTCGAGGTCTGACTCCATTCCCACGATTCGACACCCTCAGGCTCTGACTCCATTCCCACGATTCGACACACTCAGGCTCTGACTCCAATACCTCGATTCGACACCCTCGGTCTCATACTCCATTACCTCGATTCGACACCCTCGGTCTCATACTCCAATACCTCGATTCGACACCCTCGGTCTCATACTCCAATACCTCGATTCGACACCCTCGGTCTCATACTCCATTACCTCGATTCGACACCCTAGGCCTCAGAATATAATTACCTTGATTCTACACCCTCGGGCTTAGACTCCATTACCTCGATTCCACACCCTCGGACTTAGGATCCATTATCTCGATTCGACACCCTCGGGCTCAGGATCCATTACCTCGATTCAACACCCTCGGGCTCAGGATCCATTACCTCGATTCAACACCCTCGGACTCAGGATCCATTACCTCGATTCAACACCCTCGGGCTCAGACTCCATTACCTCGATTCAACACCCTCGGGCTCAGGATCCATTACCTCGATTCGACACTCACGGACTCAAACTCCATTATCACGTTTCAAAACCCTCGTACTCAGAATCCATTACCTCAATTCGACACCCTTGGGCTCAGACTCCATTACCTCGATTCGACACCCTCGGGCTCTGACTCCATGACCTCGATTCGACACCCTCGGGCTCTGACTCCATTACCTCGATTCGAGACACTCTGGCTCAGACTCCATTAGCTCGATTCGACACCCTCGAACTCAGACTCCATTACCTCGATTCGACACCCTCGGTCTCATACTCCAATACCTCGATTCGACACCCTCGGTCTCATACTCCATTACCTCGATTCGACACCCTCGGTCTCATACTCCATTACCTCGATTCGACACCCTAGGCCTCAGAATATAATTACCTTGATTCTACACCCTCGGGCTTAGACTCCATTACCTCGATTCCACACCCTCGGACTTAGGATCCATTATCTCGATTCGACACCCTCGGGCTCAGATACCATTACCTCGATTCAACACCCTCGGGCTCAGGATCCATTACCTCGATTCGACACTCACGGACTCAGACTCCATTATCACGTTTCAAAACCCTCGTACTCAGAATCCATTACCTCAATTCGACACCCTTGGGCTCAGACTCCATTACCTCGACTCGACACCCTCGGTCTCAGACTCCATTCCCACGATTCGACACTCACGGACTCAGACTCCATTACCTCGATTAGACTCCCTCGGGCTCAGACTCCATTACCTCGATTAGACACCCTCGGTCTCAGACTCCATTCCCACGATTCGACACCCTCGGGCTCTGACTCCATTACCTCGATTCTACACCCTCGGGCTCAGACGTAACTATCTCCATTCAACACTCTCGGGCTCAGATCCATTACCTTGATTCAACACCCTCAAACTCAGACTCCATTATCACGTTTCAAAACCCTCGGACTCAGAATCCATTACCTCGATTCGAAACCCTCGGACTCCGACTCCCATACATCGATTTGACACCCTAGGCCTCAGACTCCATGACCTCGATTCGACACCCTTGGGCTCAGACACCATTACCTCCAATCGACACCCTCAGGCTCAGACTCCATTACCTCGATTCGACACTCACGGACTCAGACTCCATTACCTCGATTCGACACCCTCGAGGTCTGACTCCATTCCCACGATTCGACACCCTCAGGCTCTGACTCCATTCCCACGATTCGACACCCTCAGGCTCTGACTCCAATACCTCGATTCGACACCCTCGGTCTCATACTCCATTACCTCGATTCGACACCCTCGGTCTCATACTCCAATACCTCGATTCGACACCCTCGGTCTCATACTCCAATACCTCGATTCGACACCCTCGGTCTCATACTCCATTACCTCGATTCGACACCCTAGGCCTCAGAATATAATTACCTTGATTCGACACCCTCGGGCTTAGACTCCATTACCTCGATTCCACACCCTCGGACTTAGGATCCATTATCTCGATTCGACACCCTCGGGCTCAGATACCATTACCTCGATTCAACACCCTCGGGCTAAGGATCCATTACCTCGATTCGACACTCACGGACTCAGACTCCATTATCACGTTTCAAAACCCTCGTACTCAGAATCCATTACCTCAATTCGACACCCTTGGGCTCAGACTCCATTACCTCGATTCGACACCCTCGGGCTCTGACTCCATGACCTCGATTCGACACCCTCGGGCTCTGACTCCATTACCTCGATTCGACACCATCGGGCTCAGACTCCATTCCCTCGATTCGACACCCTCGGGCTCAGACTCCATTACCTCGATTCGACACCCTCATGCTCTGACTCCATTACCTCAATACGACACCCTCGGGCTCAGACTCAATTACCTCGATTCGAGACACTCTGGCTCAGACTCCATTAGCTCGATTCGACACCCTCGAACTCAGACTCCATTACCTCGATTCTACACCCTCGAACTCAGACTCCATTGTCACGTTTCAAAACCCTCGGACTCAGAATCCATTACCTCGATTCGAAACCCTCGGACTCCGACTCCCATACATCGATTTGACACCCTAGGCCTCAGACTCCATTAGCTTGATTCGACACCCTCGGGCTCAGACTCCATGACCTCGATTCGACACCCTCGGGCTCAGACTCCATTACCTCAATTCGACACCCTCGGGCTCTGACTCCATGACCTCAATTCGACACCCTCGGGCTCTGACTCCATGACCTCGATTCGACACCCTTGGGCACAGACTCCATTACCTCGATTCAACACCCTCGGACTCTGACTCCATTACCTCGATTCGACACCCTCGGGCTCAGAATCCATTACCTCAATTCAACCCCCTCGGACTCAAGACTCCATTACCTCGATTCGACACCCTCGGGCTCAGGATCCATTACCTCGATTCGAGACACTCTGGCTCAGACTCCATTACGTCGATTCTACACCCTCGGGCTCAGACTCCATTAACTCGAATCGACATCCTCGGGCACAGACTCCATTACCTCGATTCGACACCCTTGGGCTCGGACTCCATTACTTCGATTTGACACCCTCTGGCTCGGAGTCCATTACCTCGATTCGACACTCACGGACTCAGACACCATTACCTCAATTCGACACCCTCGGGCTCAGACTCCATTAACTCGATTCGACACCCTCGGGCTCTGACTCCATTCCCACGATTCGACACCCTCAGGCTCTGACTCCAATACCTCGATTCGACACCCTCGGTCTCATACTCCATTACCTCGATTCGACACCCTCGGTCTCATACTCCAATACCTCGATTCGACACCCTCGGTCTCATACTCCAATACCTCGATTCGACACCCTCGGTCTCATACTCCATTACCTCGATTCGACACCCTAGGCCTCAGAATATAATTACCTTGATTCGACACCCTCGGGCTTAGACTCCATTACCTCGATTCCACACCCTCGGACTTAGGATCCAATATCTCGATTCGACACCCTCGGGCTCAGATACCATTACCTCGATTCAACACCCTCGGGCTCAGGATCCATTACCTCGATTCGACACTCACGGACTCAGACTCCATTATCACGTTTCAAAACCCTCGTACTCAGAATCCATTACCTCAATTCGACACCCTTGGGCTCAGACTCCATTACCTCGATTCGACACCCTCGGGCTCTGACTCCATGACCTCGATTCGACACCCTCGGGCTCTGACTCCATTACCTCGATTCGACACCATCGGGCTCAGACTCCATTCCCTCGATTCGACACCCTCGGGCTCAGACTCCATTACCTCGATTCGACACCCTCATGCTCTGACTCCATTACCTCAATACGACACCCTCGGGCTCAGACTCAATTACCTCGATTCGAGACACTCTGGCTCAGACTCCATTAGCTCGATTCGACACCCTCGAACTCAGACTCCATTACCTCGATTCTACACCCTCGAACTCAGACTCCATTGTCACGTTTCAAAACCCTCGGACTCAGAATCCATTACCTCGATTCGAAACCCTCGGACTCCGACTCCCATACATCGATTTGACACCCTAGGCCTCAGACTCCATTAGCTTGATTCGACACCCTCGGGCTCAGAGTCCATGACCTCGATTCGACACCCTCGGGCTCAGACTCCATTACCTCAATTCGACACCCTCGGGCTCTGACTCCATGACCTCAATTCGACACCCTCGGGCTCTGACTCCATGACCTCGATTCGACACCCTTGGGCACAGACTCCATTACCTCGATTCAACACCCTCGGACTCTGACTCCATTACCTCGATTCGACACCCTCGGGCTCAGAATCCATTACCTCAATTCAACCCCCTCGGACTCAAGACTCCATTACCTCGATTCGACACCCTCGGGCTCAGGATCCATTACCTCGATTCGAGACACTCTGGCTCAGACTCCATTACGTCGATTCTACACCCTCGGGCTCAGACTCCATTAACTCGAATCGACATCCTCGGGCACAGACTCCATTACCTCGATTCGACACCCTTGGGCTCGGACTCCATTACTTCGATTTGACACCCTCTGGCTCGGAGTCCATTACCTCGATTCGACACTCACGGACTCAGACACCATTACCTCAATTCGACACCCTCGGGCTCAGACTCCATTAACTCGATTCGACACCCTCGGGCTCAGACTCCATTAACTCGATTCGACATCCTCGGGCACAGACTCAATTACCTCTATTGAACTCCCTCGGGCTCAGACTCCATTACCTCGATTTGAAACCCTCTGGCTCGGAGTCCATTACCTCGATTCGACACTCACGGACTCAGACTCCATTCCCACGATTCGACACCCTCAGGCTCTGACTCCATTAACTCGATTCGACATCCTCAGGCACAGACTCAATTACCTCTATTGAACTCCCTCGGTCTCAGTCTCCATTACCTCGATTCGACACCATTGGGCTCTGACTCCATTACCTCGATTCGACACCCTAGGCCTCAGAATATAATTACCTTGATTCGACACCCTCGGGCTTAGACTCCATTACCTCGATTCGGCACCCTCGGGCTCAGACACCATTACCTCGATTCGACACCCTCGGGCTCAGACACCATTACCTCGATTCGGCACCCTTGGGCTCAGACTCCATTACCTCAATTCGACACCCTCGGACTCAGGATACATTACCTCAATTCGACACCCTCGGGCACAGACTCCATTACCTCGATTCGACACCATTGGGCTCGGACTCCATTACCTCGATTTGACAGCCTCTGGCTCGGAGTCCATTACCTCGATTCGACACTCACGGACTCAGACTCCATTACCTCGATTCGACTCCCTCGGGCTCAGACTCCATTACCTCGATTCGACACCCTCGGTCTCAGACTCCATTCCCACGATTCGACACCCTCGGGCTCTGACTCCATTACCTCGATTCTACACCCTCGGGCTCAGACGTAACTATCTCCATTCAACACTCTCGGGCTCAGATCCATTACCTTGATTCAACACCCTCAAACTCAGACTCCATTATCACGTTTCAAAACCCTCGGACTCAGAATCCATTACCTCGATTCGAAACCCTCGGACTCCGACTCCCATACATCGATTTGACACCCTAGGCCTCAGACTCCATGACCTCGATTCGACACCCTTGGGCTCAGACACCATTACCTCGATTCGACACCCTCGGGCTCAGACTCCATTAACTCGATTCGACACCCTCGGGCTCAGACTCCATTAACTCGATTCGACATCCTCGGGCACAGACTCAATTACCTCTATTGAACTCCCTCGGGCTCAGACTCCATTACCTCGATTTGAAACCCTCTGGCTCGGAGTCCATTACCTCAATTCGACACTCACAGACTCAGACTCCATTACCTCGATTCGACACCCTCGAGGTCTGACTCCATTCCCACGATTCGACACCCTCAGGCTCTGACTCCATTCCCACGATTCGACACCCTCAGGCTCTGACTCCAATACCTCGATTCGACACCCTCGGTCTCATACTCCATTACCTCGATTCGACACCCTCGGTCTCATACTCCAATACCTCGATTCGACACCCTCGGTCTCATACTCCAATACCTCGATTCGACACCCTAGGCCTCAGAATATAATTACCTTGTTTCGACACCATCGGGCTCAGACTCCATTCCCACAATTCGACACCCTCGGGTTCAGACTCCATTACCTCGATTCGACGCCCTCGGGCTCTGACTCCATTCCCACGATTTGACACCCTCGGGCTCAGACTCCATTACCTCGATTCGACACCCTCGGGCTCTGATTCCATTCCCACGATTTGACACCCTTGGGCACAGACTCCATTCCCACAATTCGACACCCTCGGGCTCAGACTCCATTCCCACAATTCGACAACCTCGGACTCAGGATCCATTACCTCGATTCGACACCCTCAGGGTCAGGAATCATTACCTCATTTCGACACCCTCAGGCTCAGACACCATTACCTCGGTTCGACACCCTCGGACTCAGACTCCATTACCTCGATTCGACACCCTCGGACTCAGACTCCATTACCTCAATTCGACACCCTCGGGCACAGACTCCATTACCTCGATTCGACACCCTCGGGCTCTGACTCCATTACCTCGATTCAACACCCTTGGGCTCAGACTCCATTACCTCGATTTGACACCCTCGGGCTCAGACTCCATTCCCACAATTCGACAACCTCGGACTCAGGATCCATTACCTCGATTCGACACCCTCAGGGTCAGGAATCATTACCTCATTTCGACACCCTCAGGCTCAGACACCATTACCTCGGTTCGACACCCTCAGGCTCAGACTCCATTACCTCGATTCGACACCCTCGGACTCAGACTCCATTACCTCGATTCGACACTCACGGACTCAGACTCCATTACCTCGATTCGACACCCTCGAGGTCTGACTCCATTCCCACGATTCGACACCCTCAGGCTCTGACTCCATTCCCACGATTCGACACCCTCAGGCTCTGACTCCAATACCTCGATTCGACACCCTCGGTCTCATACTCCATTACCTCGATTCGACACCCTCGGTCTCATACTCCAATACCTCGATTCGACACCCTCGGTCTCATACTCCAATACCTCGATTCGACACCCTCGTTCTCATACTCCATTACCTCGATTCGACACCCTCGGACTCAGACTCCATTACCTCGATTCGACACTCACGGACTCAGACTCCAATACCTTGTTTCGACACCCTCGGGCTCAGACTCCATTCCCACAATTCGACACCCTCGGGTTCAGACTCCATTACCTCGATTCGACGCCCTCGGGCTCAGACTCCATTACCTCGATTCGACACCCTCGGGCTCAGACTCCATTACCTCGATTCGACACCCTCGGGCTCTGACTCCATTCCCACGATTTGACACCCTCGGGCACAGACTCCATTCCCACAATTCGACACCCTCGGGCTCAGACTCCATTCCCACAATTCGACAACCTCGGACTCAGGATCCATTACCTCGATTCGACACCCTCAGGGTCAGGAATCATTACCTCATTTCGACACCCTCAGGCTCAGACACCATTACCTCGGTTCGACACCCTCGGACTCAGACTCCATTACCTCGATTCGACACCCTCGGACTCAGACTCCATTACCTCGATTCGACACCCTCGGGCTCAGACTCCATTACCTCGATTCGACACCCTCGGGCTCAGACTCTATTACCTCGATTCGACACCCTCGGACTCAGACTCCATTACCTCAATTCGACACCCTCGGGCACAGACTCCATTAACTCGATTCGACACCCTTGGGCTCAGACTCCATTACCTCAATACGACACACTCTGGCTCAGGATCCATTACCTCAATTTGACACCCTCGGGCTCAAACTCCATTACCTCGATTCGACACCCTCAGGATGAGACTCCATTACCTCGATTCAACACCCTCGGACTCAGAATCCATTACCTCAATTCGACACCCTTGGGCTCGGACTCCATTACTTCGATTTGACACCTTCTGGCTCGGAGTCCATTACCTCGATTCAACACCCTAGGCCTCAGACTCCATTACCTCGATTCGACACCCTCGGGCTCAGACTCCATTCCCACAATTCGACAACCTCGGACTCAGGATCCATTACCTCGATTCGACACCCTCAGGGTCAGGAATCATTACCTCATTTCGACACCCTCAGGCTCAGACACCATTACCTCGGTTCGACACCCTCGGACTCAGACTCCATTACCTCGATTCGACACCCTCGGACTCAGACTCCATTACCTCAATTCGACACCCTCGGGCACAGACTCCATTACCTCGATTCGACACCCTCGGGCTCTGACTCCATTACCTCAATACGACACACTCGGGCTCAGGATCCATTACCTCGATTAGACACCCTCGGGTTCAGACTCCATTACCTCGATTCGACTCCCTCGGGCTCTGACTCCATTCCCACGATTTGACACCCTCGGGCTCAGACTCCATTCCCACAATTCGACAACCTCGGACTCAGGATCCATTACCTCGATTCGACACCCTCAGGGTCAGGAATCATTACCTCATTTCGACACCCTCAGGCTCAGACACCATTACCTCGGTTCGACACCCTCAGGCTCAGACTCCATTACCTCGATTCGACACCCTCGGACTCAGACTCCATTACCTCGATTCGACACCCTCGGGCTCTGACTCCATTACCTCGGTTCGACACCCTCGGACTCAGACTCCATTACCTCGATTCGACACCCTCGGACTCAGACTCCATTACCTCAATTAGACACCCTCGGGCACAGACTCCATTACCTCGATTCGACACCCTCGGGCTCTGACTCCATTACCTCAATTCGACACCCTCGGGCTCAGACTCCATTAACTCGATTCGACACCCTTGGGCTCAGACTCCATTCCGTCGATTCGACACCCTCGGGCTCAGATTCCATTACCTCGATTCGACACCCTCGGGCTCAGACACCATGACCTCGATTCGACACCCTTGGGCTCAGACTCCATTACCTCAATTCGACACCCTCGGGCACAGACTCCATTACCTCGATTCGACACCCTCGGGCTCTGACTCCATTACCTCGATTCGACACCCTCGGGCTCAGACTCCATTACCTCGATTCGACACCCTCGGGCTCTGACTCCATTACCTCGATTCGACACCCTCGGGCTCAGACTCCATTACCTCGATTCGACACCCTCGGGCTCAGACTCCATTACCTCGATTCGACACCCTCGGGCTCTGACTCCATTACCTCGATTCGACACCCTCGGGCTCAGACTCCATTCCCACAATTCGACAACCTCGGACTCAGACTCCATTACCTCGATTCGACACCCTCGGGCTCTGACTCCATTACCTCGATTCAACACCCTCGGGCTCAGACTCCATTACCTCGATTCGACACCCTTGGGCTCAGACTCCATTACCTCGATTCGACACCCTCGGGCTCAGACTCCATTACCTCAATTTGACACCCTCGGGCTCAAACTCCATTACCTCGATTCGACACCCTCAGGATGAGACTCCATTACCTCGATTCAACACCCTCGGACTCAGAATCCATTACCTCAATTCGACACCCTTGGGCTCGGACTCCATTACTTCGATTTGACACCTTCTGGCTCGGAGTCCATTACCTCGATTCAACACCCTAGGCCTCAGACTCCATTACCTCGATTCGACACCCTCGGGCTCAGACTCCATTCCCACAATTCGACAACCTCGGACTCAGGATCCATTACCTCGATTCGACACCCTCAGGGTCAGGAATCATTACCTCATTTCGACACCCTCAGGCTCAGACACCATTACCTCGGTTCGACACCCTCGGACTCAGACTCCATTACCTCGATTCGACACCCTCGGACTCAGACTCCATTACCTCGATTCGACACCCTCGGGCACAGACTCCATTACCTCGATTCGACACCCTCGGGCTCTGACTCCATTACCTCAATACGACACACTCGGGCTCAGGATCCATTACCTCGATTCGACTCCCTCGGGCTCTGACTCCATTCCCACGATTTGACACCCTCGGGCTCAGACTCCATTCCCACAATTCGACACCCTCGGGCTCAGACTCCATTCCCACAATTCGACAACCTCGGACTCAGGATCCATTACCTCATTTCGACACCCTCAGGGTCAGGAATCATTACCTCATTTCAACACCCTCAGGCTCAGACACCATTACCTCGGTTCGACACCCTCGGGAGCAGACTCCATTACCTCGATTCGACACCCTCAGGGTCAGGAATCATTACCTCATTTCGACACCCTCAGGCTCAGACACCATTACCTCGGTTCGACACCCTCAGGCTCAGACTCCATTACCTCGATTCGACACCCTCGGACTCAGACTCCATTACCTCGATGCGACACCCTCGGGCTCTGACTCCATTACGTCGGTTCGACACCCTCGGACTCAGACTCCATTACCTCGATTCGACACCCTCGGACTCAGACTCCATTACCTCAATTCGACACCCTCGGGCACAGACTCCATTACCTCGATTCGACACCCTCGGGCTCTGACTCCATTACCTCAATTCGACACCCTCGGGCTAAGACTCCATTAACTCGATTCGACACCCTTGGGCTCAGACTCCATTCCGTCGATTCGACACCCTCGGGCTCAGATTCCATTACCTCGATTCGACACCCTCGGGCTCAGACACCATGACCTCGATTCGACACCCTTGGGCTCAGACTCCATTACCTCGATTCGACACCCTCGGGCTCTGACTCCATTACCTCAATGCGACACCCTCGGGATCAGGATCATTTACCTCGATTCGACACCCTCGGGCTCAGACTCCATTACCTCGATTCGACACCCTCGGGCTCTGACTCCATTACCTCGATTCAACACCCTCGGGCTCAGACTCCATTACCTCGATTCGACACCCTTGGGCTCAGACTCCATTACCTCGATTCGACACCCTCGGGCTCAGACTCCATTACCTCAATTTGACACCCTCGGGCTCAAACTCCATTACCTCGATTCGACACCCTCAGGATGAGACTCCATTACCTCGATTCAACACCCTCGGACTCAGAATCCATTACCTCAATTCGACACCCTTGGGCTCGGACTCCATTACTTCGATTTGACACCTTCTGGCTCGGAGTCCATTACCTCGATTCAACACCCTCGGACTCAGAATCCATTACCTCGATTCGACACCCTTGGGCTCAGACACTATTACCTCAATTCTACACCCTCGGGCTCAGACTCCATTACCTCAATTCGACACCCTCGGGCTCTGACTCCATTACCTCAATACGACACACTCGGGCTCAGGATCCATTACCTCGATTCGACACCCTCGGGTTCATACTCCATTACCTCGATTCGACTCCCTCGGGCTCTGACTCCATTCCCACGATTTGACACCCTCGGGCTCAGACTCCATTACCTCGATTCTACACCCTCGGGCTCAGACTCCATTCCCACAATTCGACAACCTCGGACTCAGGATCCATTACCTCGATTCGACACCCTCAGGGTCAGGAATCATTACCTCATTTCGACACCCTCAGGCTCAGACACCATTACCTCGGTTCGACACCCTCGGTCTCAGACTCCATTACCTCGATTCAGCACCCTCGGTCTCAGACTCCATTACCTCGGTTCGACACCCTCAGGCTCAGACTCCATTACCTCGATTCGACACACTCGGGCTCAGGATCCATTACCTCGATTCGACACCCTCGGGTTCAGACTCCATTACCTCGATTCGACTCCCTCGGGCTCCGACTCCATTCCCACGATTTGACACCCTCGGGCTCAGACTCCATTCCCACAATTCGAAACCCTCGGGCTCAGACTCCATTCCCACAATTCGACAACCTCGGACTCAGGATCCATTACCTCATTTCGACACCCTCAGGCTCAGACACCATTACCTCGGTTCGACACCCTCAGGCTCAGACACCATTACCTCGATTCGACACCCTCGGACTCAGACTCCATTACCTCGATTCGACACCCTCGGGCTCTGACTCCATTACCTCGGTTCGACACCCTCGGACTCAGACTACATTACCTCGATTCGACACCCTCGGACTCAGACTCCATTACCTCAATTCGACACCCTCGGGCACAGACTCCATTACCTCGATTCGACACCCTCGGGCTCTGACTCCATTACCTCAATTCGACACCCTCGGGCTCAGACTCCATTAACTCGATTCGACACCCTTAGGCTCAGACTCCATTCCGTCGATTCGACACCCTCGGGCTCAGATTCCATTACCTCGATTCGACACCCTCGGGCTCAGACACCATGACCTCGATTCGACACCCTCGGTCTCAGACTCCATTACCTCAATTCGACACCCTCGGGATCAGGATCATTTACCTCGATTCGACACCCTCGGGCTCAGACTCCATTACCTCGATTCGACACCCTCGGGCTCTGACTCCATTACCTCGATTCAACACCCTCGGGCTCAGACTCCATTACCTCGATTCGAAACCCTTGGGCTCAGACTCCATTACATCGATTTGACACCCTAGGCCTCAGACTCCATGACCTCGATTCGACACCCTTGGGCTCAGACTCCATTACCTCAATTCGACACCCTCGGGATCAGGATCATTTACCTCGATTCGACACCCTCGGGCTCAGACTCCATTACCTCGATTCGACACCCTCGGGCTCTGACTCCATTACCTCGATTCAACACCCTCGGGCTCAGACTCCATTACCTCGATTCGACACCCTTGGGCTCAGACTCCATTACCTCGATTCGACACCCTCGGGCTCAGACTCCATTACCTCGATTCGACACCCTCGGGCTCAGATTCCATTACCTCAATTTGACACCCTCGGGCTCAAACTCCATTACCTCGATTCGACACCCTCAGGATGAGACTCCATTACCTCGATTCAACACCCTCGGACTCAGAATCCATTACCTCAATTCGACACCCTTGGGCTCGGACTCCATTACTTCGATTTGACACCTTCTGGCTCGGAGTCCATTACCTCGATTCAACACCCTAGGCCTCAGACTCCATTACCTCGATTCGACACCCTCGGGCTCAGACTCCATTCCCACAATTCGACAACCTCGGACTCAGGATCCATTACCTCGATTCGACACCCTCAGGGTCAGGAATCATTACCTCATTTCGACACCCTCAGGCTCAGACACCATTACCTCGGTTCGACACCCTCGGACTCAGACTCCATTACCTCGATTCGACACCCTCGGACTCAGACTCCATTACCTCAATTCGACACCCTCGGGCACAGACTCCATTACCTCGATTCGACACCCTCGGGCTCTGACTCCATTACCTCAATACGACACACTCGGACTCAGGATCCATTACCTCGATTCGACACCCTCGGGTTCAGACTCCATTACCTCGATTCGACTCCCTCGGGCTCTGACTCCATTCCCACGATTTGACACCCTCGGGCTCAGACTCCATTACCTCGATTCGACACCCTCGGGCTCAGACTCCATTCCCACAATTCGACAACCTCGGACTCAGGATCCATTACCTCGATTCGACACCCTCAGGGTCAGGAATCATTACCTCATTTCGACACCCTCAGGCTCAGACACCATTACCTCGGTTCGCCACCCTCAGGCTCAGACTCCATTACCTCGATTCGACACCCTCGGACTCAGACTCCATTACCTCGATTCGACACCCTCGGGCTCTGACTCCATTACCTCGGTTCGACACCCTCGGACTCAGACTCCATTACCTCGATTCGACACCCTCGGACTCAGATTCCATTACCTCAATTCGACACCCTCGGGCACAGACTCCATTACCTCGATTCGACACCCTCGGGCTCTGACTCCATTACCTCAATTCGACACCCTCGGGCTCAGACTCCATTAACTCGATTCGACACCCTTGGGCTCAGACTCCATTCAGTCGATTCGACACCCTCGGGCTCAGATTCCATTACCTCGATTCGACACCCTCGGGAACAGACTCCATTACCTCGATTCGACACCCTCGGGCTCTGACTCCATTACCTCGATTCGACACCCTCGGGCTCTGACTCCATTACCTCGATTCGACACCCTCGGGCTCTGACTCCATTGCCTCGATTCGACACCCTCGGGCTCAGACTCCATTACCTCGATTCGACACCCTCGGGCTCAGACTCCATTACCTCGATTCGACACCCTCGGGCTCTGACTCCATTACCTCGATTCGACACCCTCGGGCTCAGACTCCATTCCCACAATTCGACAACCTCGGACTCAGACTCCATTACCTCGATTCGACACCCTCGGGCTCTGACTCCATTACCTCGATTCAACACCCTCGGGCTCAGACTCCATTACCTCGATTCAACACCCTTGGGCTCAGACTCCATTACCTCGATTCGACACCCTCGGGCTCAGACTCCATTACCTCAATTTGACACCCTCGGGCTCAAACTCCATTACCTCGATTCGACACCCTCAGGATGAGACTCCATTACCTCGATTCAACACCCTCGGACTCAGAATCCATTACCTCAATTCGACACCCTTGGGCTCGGACTCCATTACTTCGATTTGACACCTTCTGACTCGGAGTCCATTACCTCGATTCAACACCCTAGGCCTCAGACTCCATTACCTCGATTCGACACCCTCGGGCTCAGACTCCATTCCCACAATTCGACAACCTCGGACTCAGGATCCATTACCTCGATTCGACACCCTCAGGGTCAGGAATCATTACCTCATTTCGACACCCTCAGGCTCAGACACCATTACCTCGGTTCGACACCCTCGGACTCAGACTCCATTACCTCGATTCGACACCCTCGGACTCAGACTCCATTACCTCGATTCGACACCCTCGGGCTCTGACTCCATTACCTCAATACGACACACTCGGGCTCAGGATACATTACCTCGATTCGACACCCTCGGGTTCAGACTCCATTACCTCGATTCGACTCCCTCGGGCTCTGACTCCATTCCCACGATTTGACACCCTCTGGCTCAGACTCCATTCCCACAATTCGACACCCTCGGGCTCAGACTCCATTCCCACAATTCGACAACCTCGGACTCAGGATCCATTACCTCATTTCGACACCCTCAGGGTCAGGAATCATTACCTCATTTCAACACCCTCAGGCTCAGACACCATTACCTCGGTTCGACACCCTCGGGAGCAGACTCCATTACCTCGATTCGACACCCTCAGGGTCAGGAATCATTACCTCATTTCGACACCCTCAGGCTCAGACACCATTACCTCGGTTCGACACCCTCAGGCTCAGACTCCATTACCTCGATTCGACACCCTCTGACTCAGACTCCATTACCTCGATTCGACACCCTCGGGCTCTGACTCCATTACCTCGGTTCGACACCTTCGGACTCAGACTCCATTACCTCGATTCGACACCCTCGGACTCAGACTCCATTACCTCAATTCGACACCCTCGGGCACAGACTCCATTACCTCGATTCGACACCCTCGGGCTCTGACTCCATTACCTCAATTCGACACCCTCGGGCTCAGACTCCATTAACTCGATTCGACACCCTTGGGCTCAGACTCCATTCCGTCGATTCGACACCCTCGGGCTCAGATTCCATTACCTCGATTCGACACCCTCGGGCTCAGACACCATGACCTCGATTCGACACCCTTGGGCTCAGACTCCATTACCTCGATTCGACACCCTCGGGCTCTGACTCCATTACCTCAATGCGACACACTCGGGATCAGGATCATTTACCTCGATTCGACACCCTCGGGCTCAGACTCCATTACCTCGATTCGACACCCTCGGGCTCAGACTCCATTACCTCGATTCGACTCCCTCGGGCTCTGACTCCATTCCCACGATTTGACACCCTCGGGCTCAGACTCCATTACCTCGATTCTACACCCTCGGGCTCAGACTCCATTCCCACAATTCGACAACCTCGGACTCAGGATCCATTACCTCGATTCGACACCCTCAGGGTCAGGAATCATTACCTCATTTCGACACCCTCAGGCTCAGACACCATTACCTCGGTTCGACACCCTCGGTCTCAGACTCCATTACCTCGATTCAGCACCCTCGGTCTCAGACTCCATTACCTCGGTTCGACACCCTCAGACTCAGACTCCATTACCTCGATTCGACACACTCGGGCTCAGGATCCATTACCTCGATTCGACACCCTCGGGTTCAGACTCCATTACCTCGATTCGACTCCCTCGGGCTCCGACTCCATTCCCACGATTTGACACCCTCGGGCTCAGACTCCATTCCCACAATTCGAAACCCTCGGGCTCAGACTCCATTCCCACAATTCGACAACCTCGGACTCAGGATCCATTACCTCATTTCGACACCCTCAGGCTCAGACACCATTACCTCGGTTCGACACCCTCGGTCTCAGACTCCATTACCTCGATTCAGCACCCTCGGTCTCAGACTCCATTACCTCGGTTCGACACCCTCAGGCTCAGACTCCATTACCTCGATTCGACACACTCGGGCTCAGGATCCATTACCTCGATTCGACACCCTCGGGTTCAGACTCCATTACCTCGATTCGACACCCTCGGGCACAGACTCCATTACCTCGATTCGACACCCTCGGGCTCTGACTCCATTACCTCAATTCGACACCCTCGGGCTCAGACTCCATTAACTCGATTCGACACCCTTAGGCTCAGACTCCATTCCGTCGATTCGACACCCTCGGGCTCAGATTCCATTACCTCGATTCGACACCCTCGGGCTCAGACACCATGACCTCGATTCGACACCCTCGGTCTCAGACTCCATTACCTCAATTCGACACCCTCGGGATCAGGATCATTTACCTCGATTCGACACCCTCGGGCTCAGACTCCATTACCTCGATTCGACACCCTCGGGCTCTGACTCCATTACCTCGATTCAACACCCTCGGGCTCAGACTCCATTACCTCGATTCGAAACCCTTGGGCTCAGACTCCATTACATCGATTTGACACCCTAGGCCTCAGACTCCATGACCTCGATTCGACACCCTTGGGCTCAGACTCCATTACCTCAATTCGACACCCTCGGGATCAGGATCATTTACCTCGATTCGACACCCTCGGGCTCAGACTCCATTACCTCGATTCGACACCCTCGGGCTCTGACTCCATTACCTCGATTCAACACCCTCGGGCTCAGACTCCATTACCTCGATTCGACACCCTTGGGCTCAGACTCCATTACCTCGATTCGACACCCTCGGGCTCAGACTCCATTACCTCGATTCGACACCCTCGGGCTCAGATTCCATTACCTCAATTTGACACCCTCGGGCTCAAACTCCATTACCTCGATTCGACACCCTCAGGATGAGACTCCATTACCTCGATTCAACACCCTCGGACTCAGAATCCATTACCTCAATTCGACACCCTTGGGCTCGGACTCCATTACTTCGATTTGACACCTTCTGGCTCGGAGTCCATTACCTCGATTCAACACCCTAGGCCTCAGACTCCATTACCTCGATTCGACACCCTCGGGCTTAGACTCCATTCCCACAATTCGACAACCTCGGACTCAGGATCCATTACCTCGATTCGACACCCTCAGGGTCAGGAATCATTACCTCATTTCGACACCCTCAGGCTCAGACACCATTACCTCGGTTCGACACCCTCGGACTCAGACTCCATTACCTCGATTCGACACCCTCGGACTCAGACTCCATTACCTCAATTCGACACCCTCGGGCACAGACTCCATTACCTCGATTCGACACCCTCGGGCTCTGACTCCATTACCTCAATACGACACACTCGGGCTCAGGATCCATTACCTCGATTCGACACCCTCGGGTTCAGACTCCATTACCTCGATTCGACTCCCTCGGGCTCTGACTCCATTCCCACGATTTGACACCCTCGGGCTCAGACTCCATTACCTCGATTCGACACCCTCGGGCTCAGACTCCATTCCCACAATTCGACAACCTCGGACTCAGGATCCATTACCTCGATTCGACACCCTCAGGGTCAGGAATCATTACCTCATTTCGACACCCTCAGGCTCAGACACCATTACCTCGGTTCGCCACCCTCAGGCTCAGACTCCATTACCTCGATTCGACACCCTCGGACTCAGACTCCATTACCTCGATTCGACACCCTCGGGCTCTGACTCCATTACCTCGGTTCGACACCCTCGGACTCAGACTCCATTACCTCGATTCGACACCCTCGGACTCAGATTCCATTACCTCAATTCGACACCCTCGGGCACAGACTCCATTACCTCGATTCGACACCCTCGGGCTCTGACTCCATTACCTCAATTCGACACCCTCGGGCTCAGACTCCATTAACTCGATTCGACACCCTTGGGCTCAGACTCCATTCCGTCGATTCGACACCCTCGGGCTCAGATTCCATTACCTCGATTCGACACCCTCGGGCACAGACTCCATTACCTCGATTCGACACCCTCGGGCTCTGACTCCATTACCTCGATTCGACACCCTCGGGCTCTGACTCCATTACCTCGATTCGACACCCTCGGGCTCTGACTCCATTGCCTCGATTCGACACCCTCGGGCTCAGACTCCATTACCTCGATTCGACACCCTCGGGCTCAGACTCCATTACCTCGATTCGACACCCTCGGGCTCTGACTCCATTACCTCGATTCGACACCCTCGGGCTCAGACTCCATTCCCACAATTCGACAACCTCGGACTCAGACTCCATTACCTCGATTCGACACCCTCGGGCTCTGACTCCATTACCTCGATTCAACACCCTCGGGCTCAGACTCCATTACCTCGATTCAACACCCTTGGGCTCAGACTCCATTACCTCGATTCGACACCCTCGGGCTCAGACTCCATTACCTCAATTTGACACCCTCGGGCTCAAACTCCATTACCTCGATTCGACACCCTCAGGATGAGACTCCATTACCTCGATTCAACACCCTCGGACTCAGAATCCATTACCTCAATTCGACACCCTTGGGCTCGGACTCCATTACTTCGATTTGACACCTTCTGACTCGGAGTCCATTACCTCGATTCAACACCCTAGGCCTCAGACTCCATTACCTCGATTCGACACCCTCGGGCTCAGACTCCATTCCCACAGTTCGACAACCTCGGACTCAGGATCCATTACCTCGATTCGACACCCTCAGGGTCAGGAATCATTACCTCATTTCGACACCCTCAGGCTCAGACACCATTACCTCGGTTCGACACCCTCGGACTCAGACTCCATTACCTCGATTCGACACCCTCGGACTCAGACTCCATTACCTCAATTCGACACCCTCGGGCACAGACTCCATTACCTCGATTCGACACCCTCGGGCTCTGACTCCATTACCTCAATACGACACACTCGGGCTCAGGATACATTACCTCGATTCGACACCCTCGGGTTCAGACTCCATTACCTCGATTCGACTCCCTCGGGCTCTGACTCCATTCCCACGATTTGACACCCTCTGGCTCAGACTCCATTCCCACAATTCGACACCCTCGGGCTCAGACTCCATTCCCACAATTCGACAACCTCGGACTCAGGATCCATTACCTCATTTCGACACCCTCAGGGTCAGGAATCATTACCTCATTTCAACACCCTCAGGCTCAGACACCATTACCTCGGTTCGACACCCTCGGGAGCAGACTCCATTACCTCGATTCGACACCCTCAGGGTCAGGAATCATTACCTCATTTCGACACCCTCAGGCTCAGACACCATTACCTCGGTTCGACACCCTCAGGCTCAGACTCCATTACCTCGATTCGACACCCTCTGACTCAGACTCCATTACCTCGATTCGACACCCTCGGGCTCTGACTCCATTACCTCGGTTCGACACCCTCGGACTCAGACTCCATTACCTCGATTCGACACCCTCGGACTCAGACTCCATTACCTCAATTCGACACCCTCGGGCACAGACTCCATTACCTCGATTCGACACCCTCGGGCTCTGACTCCATTACCTCAATTCGACACCCTAGGGCTCAGACTCCATTAACTCGATTCGACACCCTTGGGCTCAGACTCCATTCCGTCGATTCGACACCCTCGGGCTCAGATTCCATTACCTCGATTCGACACCCTCGGGCTCAGACACCATGACCTCGATTCGACACCCTTGGGCTCAGACTCCATTACCTCGATTCGACACCCTCGGGCTCTGACTCCATTACCTCAATGCGACACCCTCGGGATCAGGATCATTTACCTCGATTCGACACCCTCGGGCTCAGACTCCATTACCTCGATTCGACACCCTCGGGCTCTGACTCCATTACCTCGATTCAACACCCTCGGGCTCAGACTCCATTACCTCGATTCGACACCCTTGGGCTCAGACTCCATTACCTCGATTCGACACCCTCGGGCTCAGACTCCATTACCTCAATTTGACACCCTCGGGCTCAAACTCCATTACCTCAATTCGACACCCTCAGGATGAGACTCCATTACCTCGATTCAACACCCTCGGACTCAGAATCCATTACCTCAATTCGACACCCTTGGGCTCGGACTCCATTACTTCGATTTGACACCTTCTGGCTCGGAGTCCATTACCTCGATTCAACACCCTCGGACTCAGAATCCATTACCTCGATTCAACACCCTAGGCCTCAGACTCCATGACCTCGATTCGACACCCTTGGGCTCAGACACTATTACCTCAATTCTACACCCTCGGGCTCAGACTCCATTACCTCGATTCGACACCCTCGGGCTCTGACTCCATTACCTCAATACGACACACTCGGGCTCAGGATCCATTACCTCGATTCGACACCCTCGGGTTCAGACTCCATTACCTCGATTCGACTCCCTCGGGCTCTGACTCCATTCCCACGATTTGACACCCTCGGGCTCAGACTCCATTACCTCGATTCTACACCCTCGGGCTCAGACTCCATTCCCACAATTCGACAACCTCGGACTCAGGATCCATTACCTCGATTCGACACCCTCAGGGTCAGGAATCATTACCTCATTTCGACACCCTCAGGCTCAGACACCATTACCTCGGTTCGACACCCTCGGTCTCAGACTCCATTACCTCGATTCAGCACCCTCGGTCTCAGACTCCATTACCTCGGTTCGACACCCTCAGGCTCAGACTCCATTACCTCGATTCGACACCCTCGGACTCAGACTCCATTACCTCGATTCGACACCCTCGGGCTCTGACTCCATTACCTCAGTTCGACACCCTCGGACTCAGACTCCATTACCTCGATTCGACACCCTCGGACTCAGACTCCATTACCTCAATTCGACACCCTCGGGCACAGACTCCATTACCTCGATTCGACACCCTTGGGCTCAGACTCCATTACCTCGATTCGACACCCTCGGGCTCAGACTCCATTACCTCAATTTGACACCCTCGGGCTCAAGCTCCATTACCTCGATTCGACACCCTCAGGATGAGACTCCATTACCTCGATTCAACACCCTCGGACTCAGAATCCATTACCTCAATTCGACACCCTTGGGCTCGGACTCCATTACTTCGATTTGACACCTTCTGGCTCGGAGTCCATTACCTCGATTCAACACCCTAGGCCTCAGACTCCATTACCTCGATTCGACACCCTCGGGCTCAGACTCCATTCCCACAATTCGACAACCTCGGACTCAGGATCCATTACCTCGATTCGACACCCTCAGGGTCAGGAATCATTACCTCATTTCGACACCCTCAGGCTCAGACACCATTACCTCGGTTCGACACCCTCGGACTCAGACTCCATTACCTCGATTCGACACCCTCGGACTCAGACTCCATTACCTCAATTCGACACCCTCGGGCACAGACTCCATTACCTCGATTCGACACCCTCGGGCTCTGACTCCATTACCTCAATACGACACACTCGGGCTCAGGATCCATTACCTCGATTCGACACCCTCGGGTTCAGACTCCATTACCTCGATTCGACTCCCTCGGGCTCTGACTCCATTCCCACGATTTGACACCCTCTGGCTCAGACTCCATTCCCACAATTCGACACCCTCGGGCTCAGACTCCATTCCCACAATTCGACAACCTCGGACTCAGGATCCATTACCTCATTTCGACACCCTCAGGGTCAGGAATCATTACCTCATTTCAACACCCTCAGGCTCAGACACCATTACCTCGGTTCGACACCCTCGGGAGCAGACTCCATTACCTCGATTCGACACCCTCAGGGTCAGGAATCATTACCTCATTTCGACACCCTCAGGCTCAGACACCATTACCTCGGTTCGACACCCTCAGGCTCAGACTCCATTACCTCGATTCGACACCCTCGGACTCAGACTCCATTACCTCGATTCGACACCCTCGGGCTCTGACTCCATTATCTCGGTTCGACACCCTCGGACTCAGACTCCATTACCTCGATTCGACACCCTCGGACTCAGACTCCATTACCTCAATTCGACACCCTCGGGCACAGACTCCATTACCTCGATTCGACACCCTCGGGCTCTGACTCCATTACCTCAATTCGACACCCTCGGGCTCAGACTCCATTAACTCGATTCGACACCCTCGGGCTCTGACTCCATTACCTCGATTCGACACCCGCGGGCTCAGACTCCATTCCCACAATTCGACAACCTCGGACTCAGACACCATGACCTCGATTCGACACCCTCGGGCTCAGACACCATGACCTCGATTCGACACCCTTGGGCTCAGACTCCATTACCTCGATTCGACACCCTCGGGCTCTGACTCCATTACCTCAATGCGACACCCTCGGGATCAGGATTATTTACCTCGATTCGACACCCTCGGGCTCAGACTCCATTACCTCGATTCGACACCCTCGGGCTCTGACTCCATTACCTCGATTCAACACCCTCGGGCTCAGACTCCATTACCTCGATTCGACACCCTTGGGCTCAGACTCCATTACCTCGATTCGACACCCTCGGGCTCAGACTCCATTACCTCAATTTGACACCCTCGGGCTCAAACTCCATTACCTCGATTCGACACCCTCAGGATGAGACTCCATTACCTCGATTCAAAACCCTTGGGCTCAGACTCCATTACATCGATTTGACACCCTAGGCCTCAGACTCCATGACCTCGATTCGACACCCTTGGGCTCAGACTCCATTACCTCAATTCGACACCCTCGGGATCAGGATCATTTACCTCGATTCGACACCCTCGGGCTCAGACTCCATTACCTCGATTCGACACCCTCGGGCTCTGACTCCATTACCTCGATTCAACACCCTCGGGCTCAGACTCCATTACCTCGATTCGACACCCTTGGGCTCAGACTCCATTACCTCGATTCGACACCCTCGGGCTCAGACTCCATTACCTCGATTCGACACCCTCGGGCTCAGATTCCATTACCTCAATTTGACACCCTCGGGCTCAAACTCCATTACCTCGATTCGACACCCTCAGGATGAGACTCCATTACCTCGATTCAACACCCTCGGACTCAGAATCCATTACCTCAATTCGACACCCTTGGGCTCGGACTCCATTACTTCGATTTGACAGCTTCTGGCTCGGAGTCCATTACCTCGATTCAACACCCTAGGCCTCAGACTCCATTACCTCGATTCGACACCCTCGGGCTCAGACTCCATTCCCACAATTCGACAACCTCGGACTCAGGATCCATTACCTCGATTCGACACCCTCAGGGTCAGGAATCATTACCTCATTTCGACACCCTCAGGCTCAGACACCATTACCTCGGTTCGACACCCTCGGACTCAGACTCCATTACCTCGATTCGACACCCTCGGACTCAGACTCCATTACCTCAATTCGACACCCTCGGGCACAGACTCCATTACCTCGATTCGACACCCTCGGGCTCTGACTCCATTACCTCAATACGACACACTCGGGCTCAGGATCCATTACCTCGATTCGACACCCTCGGGTTCAGACTCCATTACCTCGATTCGACTCCCTCGGGCTCTGACTCCATTCCCACGATTTGACACCCTCGGGCTCAGACTCCATTACCTCGATTCGACACCCTCGGGCTCAGACTCCATTCCCACAATTCGACAACCTCGGACTCAGGATCCATTACCTCGATTCGACACCCTCAGGGTCAGGAATCATTACCTCATTTCGACACCCTCAGGCTCAGACACCATTACCTCGGTTCGCCACCCTCAGGCTCAGACTCCATTACCTCGATTCGACACCCTCGGACTCAGACTCCATTACCTCGATTCGACACCCTCGGGCTCTGACTCCATTACCTCGGTTCGACACCCTCGGACTCAGACTCCATTACCTCGATTCGACACCCTCGGACTCAGATTCCATTACCTCAATTCGACACCCTCGGGCACAGACTCCATTACCTCGATTCGACACCCTCGGGCTCTGACTCCATTACCTCAATTCGACACCCTCGGGCTCAGACTCCATTAACTCGATTCGACACCCTTGGGCTCAGACTCCATTCCGTCGATTCGACACCCTCGGGCTCAGATTCCATTACCTCGATTCGACACCCTCGGGCACAGACTCCATTACCTCGATTCGACACCCTCGGGCTCTGACTCCATTACCTCGATTCGACACCCTCGGGCTCTGACTCCATTACCTCGATTCGACACCCTCGGGCTCTGACTCCATTGCCTCGATTCGACACCCTCGGGCTCAGACTCCATTACCTCGATTCGACACCCTCGGGCTCAGACTCCATTACCTCGATTCGACACCCTCGGGCTCTGACTCCATTACCTCGATTCGACACCCTCGGGCTCAGACTCCATTCCCACAATTCGACAACCTCGGACTCAGACTCCATTACCTCGATTCGACACCCTCGGGCTCTGACTCCATTACCTCGATTCAACACCCTCGGGCTCAGACTCCATTACCTCGATTCAACACCCTTGGGCTCAGACTCCATTACCTCGATTCGACACCCTCGGGCTCAGACTCCATTACCTCAATTTGACACCCTCGGGCTCAAACTCCATTACCTCGATTCGACACCCTCAGGATGAGACTCCATTACCTCGATTCAACACCCTCGGACTCAGAATCCATTACCTCAATTCGACACCCTTGGGCTCGGACTCCATTACTTCGATTTGACACCTTCTGACTCGGAGTCCATTACCTCGATTCAACACCCTAGGCCTCAGACTCCATTACCTCGATTCGACACCCTCGGGCTCAGACTCCATTCCCACAATTCGACAACCTCGGACTCAGGATCCATTACCTCGATTCGACACCCTCAGGGTCAGGAATCATTACCTCATTTCGACACCCTCAGGCTCAGACACCATTACCTCGGTTCGACACCCTCGGACTCAGACTCCATTACCTCGATTCGACACCCTCGGACTCAGACTCCATTACCTCAATTCGACACCCTCGGGCACAGACTCCATTACCTCGATTCGACACCCTCGGGCTCTGACTCCATTACCTCAATACGACACACTCGGGCTCAGGATCCATTACCTCGATTCGACACCCTCGGGTTCAGACTCCATTACCTCGATTCGACTCCCTCGGGCTCTGACTCCATTCCCACGATTTGACACCCTCTGGCTCAGACTCCATTCCCACAATTCGACACCGTCGGGCTCAGACTCCATTCCCACAATTCGACAACCTCGGACTCAGGATCCATTACCTCATTTCGACACCCTCAGGGTCAGGAATCATTACCTCATTTCAACACCCTCAGGCTCAGACACCATTACCTCGGTTCGACACCCTCGGGAGCAGACTCCATTACCTCGATTCGACACCCTCAGGGTCAGGAATCATTACCTCATTTCGACACCCTCAGGCTCAGACACCATTACCTCGGTTCGACACCCTCAGGCTCAGACTCCATTACCTCGATTCGACACCCTCTGACTCAGACTCCATTACCTCGATTCGACACCCTCGGGCTCTGACTCCATTACCTCGGTTCGACACCCTCAGACTCAGACTCCATTACCTCGATTCGACACCCTCGGACTCAGACTCCATTACCTCAATTCGACACCCTCGGGCACAGACTCCATTACCTCGATTCGACACCCTCGGGCTCTGACTCCATTACCTCAATTCGACACCCTCGGGCTCAGACTCCATTAACTCGATTCGACACCCTTGGGCTCAGACTCCATTCCGTCGATTCGACACCCTCGGGCTCAGATTCCATTACCTCGATTCGACACCCTCGGGCTCAGACACCATGACCTCGATTCGACACCCTTGGGCTCAGAATCCATTACCTCGATTCGACACCCTCGGGCTCTGACTCCATTACCTCAATGCGACACCCTCGGGATCAGGATCATTTACCTCGATTCGACACCCTCGGGCTCAGACTCCATTACCTCGATTCGACACCCTCGGGCTCTGACTCCATTACCTCGATTCAACACCCTCGGGCTCAGACTCCATTACCTCGATTCGACACCCTTGGGCTCAGACTCCATTACCTCGATTCGACACCCTCGGGCTCAGACTCCATTACCTCAATTTGACACCCTCGGGCTCAAACTCCATTACCTCGATTCGACACCCTCAGGATGAGACTCCATTACCTCGATTCAACACCCTCGGACTCAGAATCCATTACCTCAATTCGACACCCTTGGGCTCGGACTCCATTACTTCGATTTGACACCTTCTGGCTCGGAGTCCATTACCTCGATTCAACACCCTCGGACTCAGAATCCATTACCTCGATTCGACACCCTTGGGCTCAGACACTATTACCTCAATTCTACACCCTCGGGCTCAGACTCCATTACCTCGATTCGACACCCTCGGGCTCTGACTCCATTACCTCAATACGACACACTCGGGCTCAGGATCCATTACCTCGATTCGACACCCTCGGGTTCAGACTCCATTACCTCGATTCGACTCCCTCGGGCTCTGACTCCATTCCCACGATTTGACACCCTCGGGCTCAGACTCCATTACCTCGATTCTACACCCTCGGGCTCAGACTCCATTCCCACAATTCGACAACCTCGGACTCAGGATCCATTACCTCGATTCGACACCCTCAGGGTCAGGAATCATTACCTCATTTCGACACCCTCAGGCTCAGACACCATTACCTCGGTTCGACACCCTCGGTCTCAGACTCCATTACCTCGATTCAGCACCCTCGGTCTCAGACTCCATTACCTCGGTTCGACACCCTCAGGCTCAGACTCCATTACCTCGATTCGACACCCTCGGACTCAGACTCCATTACCTCGATTCGACACCCTCGGGCTCTGACTCCATTACCTCAGTTCGACACCCTCGGACTCAGACTCCATTACCTCGATTCGACACCCTCGGACTCAGACTCCATTACCTCAATTCGACACCCTCGGGCACAGACTCCATTACCTCGATTCGACACCCTTGGGCTCAGACTCCATTACCTCGATTCGACACCCTCGGGCTCAGACTCCATTACCTCAATTTGACACCCTCGGGCTCAAGCTCCATTACCTCGATTCGACACCCTCAGGATGAGACTCCATTACCTCGATTCAACACCCTCGGACTCAGAATCCATTACCTCAATTCGACACCCTTGGGCTCGGACTCCATTACTTCGATTTGACACCTTCTGGCTCGGAGTCCATTACCTCGATTCAACACCCTAGGCCTCAGACTCCATTACCTCGATTCGACACCCTCGGGCTCAGACTCCATTCCCACAATTCGACAACCTCGGACTCAGGATCCATTACCTCGATTCGACACCCTCAGGGTCAGGAATCATTACCTCATTTCGACACCCTCAGGCTCAGACACCATTACCTCGGTTCGACACCCTCGGACTCAGACTCCATTACCTCGATTCGACACCCTCGGACTCAGACTCCATTACCTCAATTCGACACCCTCGGGCACAGACTCCATTACCTCGATTCGACACCCTCGGGCTCTGACTCCATTACCTCAATACGACACACTCGGGCTCAGGATCCATTACCTCGATTCGACACCCTCGGGTTCTGACTCCATTACCTCGATTTGACTCCCTCGGGCTCTGACTCCATTCCCACGATTTGACACCCTCTGGCTCAGACTCCATTCCCACAATTCGACACCCTCGGGCTCAGACTCCATTCCCACAATTCGACAACCTCGGACTCAGGATCCATTACCTCATTTCGACACCCTCAGGGTCAGGAATCATTACCTCATTTCAACACCCTCAGGCTCAGACACCATTACCTCGGTTCGACACCCTCGGGAGCAGACTCCATTACCTCGATTCGACACCCTCAGGGTCAGGAATCATTACCTCATTTCGACACCCTCAGGCTCAGACACCATTACCTCGGTTCGACACCCTCAGGCTCAGACTCCATTACCTCGATTCGACACCCTCGGACTCAGACTCCATTACCTCGATTCGACACCCTCGGGCTCTGACTCCATTACCTCGGTTCGACACCCTCGGACTCAGACTCCATTACCTCGATTCGACACCCTCGGACTCAGACTCCATTACCTCAATTCGACACCCTCGGGCACAGACTCCATTACCTCGATTCGACACCCTCGGGCTCTGACTCCATTACCTCAATTCGACACCCTCGGGCTCAGACTCCATTAACTCGATTCGACACCCTCGGGCTCTGACTCCATTACCTCGATTCGACACCCTCGGGCTCAGACTCCATTCCCACAATTCGACAACCTCGGACTCAGACTCCATTACCTCGATTCGACACCCTCGGGCTCTGACTCCATTACCTCGATTCAACACCCTCGGGCTCAGACTCCATTACCTCGATTCGACACCCTTGGGCTCAGACTCCATTACCTCGATTCGACACCCTCGGGCTCAGACTCCATTACCTCAATTTGACACCCTCGGGCTCAAACTCCATTACCTCGATTCGACACCCTCAGGATGAGACTCCATTACCTCGATTCAACACCCTCGGACTCAGAATCCATTACCTCAATTCGACACCCTTGGGCTCGGACTCCATTACTTCGATTTGACACCTTCTGGCTCGGAGTCCATTACCTCGATTCAACACCCTAGGCCTCAGACTCCATTACCTCGATTCGACACCCTCGGGCTCAGACTCCATTCCCACAATTCGACAACCTCGGACTCAGGATCCATTACCTCGATTCGACACCCTCAGGGTCAGGAATCATTACCTCATTTCGACACCCTCAGGCTCAGACACCATTACCTCGGTTCGACACCCTCGGACTCAGACTCCATTACCTCGATTCGACACCCTCGGACTCAGACTCCATTACCTCAATTCGACACCCTCGGGCACAGACTCCATTACCTCGATTCGACACCCTCGGGCTCTGACTCCATTACCTCAATACGACACACTCGGGCTCAGGATCCATTACCTCGATTCGACACCCTCGGGTTCAGACTCCATTACCTCGATTCGACTCCCTCGGGCTCTGACTCCATTCCCACGATTTGACACCCTCTGGCTCAGACTCCATTCCCACAATTCGACACCCTCGGGCTCAGACTCCATTCCCACAATTCGACAACCTCGGACTCAGGATCCATTACCTCATTTCGACACCCTCAGGGTCAGGAATCATTACCTCATTTCAACACCCTCAGGCTCAGACACCATTACCTCGGTTCGACACCCTCGGGAGCAGACTCCATTACCTCGATTCAACACCCTCGGGCTCAGACACCATTACCTCGGTTCGACACCCTCGGGAGCAGACTCCATTACCTCGAATCGACACCCTCAGGGTCAGGAATCATTACCTCATTTCGACACCCTCAGGCTCAGACACCATTACCTCGGTTCGACACCCTCAGGCTCAGACTCCATTACCTCGATTCGACACCCTCGGACTCAGACTCCATTACCTCGATTCGACACCCTCGGGCTCTGACTCCATTACCTCGGTTCGACACCCTCGGACTCAGACTCCATTACCTCGATTCGACACCCTCGGACTCAGACTCCATTACCTCAATTCGACACCCTCGGGCACAGACTCCATTACCTCGATTCGACACCCTCGGGCTCTGACTCCATTACCTCAATTCGACACCCTCGGGCTCAGACTCCATTAACTCGATTCGACACCCTTGGGCTCAGACTCCATTCCGTCGATTCGACACCCTCGGGCTCAGATTCCATTACCTCGATTCGACACCCTCGGGCTCAGACACCATGACCTCGATTCGACACCCTTGGGCTCAGACTCCATTACCTCGATTCGACACCCTCGGGCTCTGACTCCATTACCTCAATGCGACACCCTCGGGATCAGGATCATTTACCTCGATTCGACACCCTCGGGCTCAGACTCCATTACCTCGATTCGACACCCTCGGGCTCTGACTCCATTACCTCGATTCAACACCCTCGGGCTCAGACTCCATTACCTCGATTCGACACCCTTGGGCTCAGACTCCATTACCTCGATTCGACACCCTCGGGCTCAGACTCCATTACCTCAATTTGACACCCTCGGGCTCAAACTCCATTACCTCGATTCGACACCCTCAGGATGAGACTCCATTACCTCGATTCAACACCCTCGGACTCAGAATCCATTACCTCAATTCGACACCCTTGGGCTCGGACTCCATTACTTCGATTTGACACCTTCTGGCTCGGAGTCCATTACCTCGATTCAACACCCTCGGACTCAGAATCCATTACCTCGATTCGACACCCTTGGGCTCAGACACTATTACCTCAATTCTACACCCTCGGGCTCAGACTCCATTACCTCGATTCGACACCCTCGGGCTCTGACTCCATTACCTCAATACGACACACTCGGGCTCAGGATCCATTACCTCGATTCGACACCCTCGGGTTCAGACTCCATTACCTCGATTCGACTCCCTCGGGCTCTGACTCCATTCCCACGATTTGACACCCTCGGGCTCAGACTCCATTACCTCGATTCTACACCCTCGGGCTCAGACTCCATTCCCACAATTCGACAACCTCGGACTCAGGATCCATTACCTCGATTCGACACCCTCAGGGTCAGGAATCATTACCTCATTTCGACACCCTCAGGCTCAGACACCATTACCTCGGTTCGACACCCTCGGTCTCAGACTCCATTACCTCGATTCAGCACCCTCGGTCTCAGACTCCATTACCTCGGTTCGACACCCTCAGGCTCAGACTCCATTACCTCGATTCGACACCCTCGGACTCAGACTCCATTACCTCGATTCGACACCCTCGGGCTCTGACTCCATTACCTCGGTTCGACACCCTCGGACTCAGACTCCATTACCTCGATTCGACACCCTCGGACTCAGACTCCATTACCTCAATTCGACACCCTCGGGCACAGACTCCATTACCTCGATTCGACACCCTTGGGCTCAGACTCCATTACCTCGATTCGACACCCTCGGGCTCAGACTCCATTACCTCAATTTGACACCCTCGGGCTCAAACTCCATTACCTCGATTCGACACCCTCAGGATGAGACTCCATTACCTCGATTCAACACCCTCGGACTCAGAATCCATTACCTCAATTCGACACCCTTGGGCTCGGACTCCATTACTTCGATTTGACACCTTCTGGCTCGGAGTCCATTACCTCGATTCAAGACCCTAGGCCTCAGACTCCATTACCTCGATTCGACACCCTCGGGCTCAGACTCCATTCCCACAATTCGACAACCTCGGACTCAGGATCCATTACCTCGATTCGACACCCTCAGGGTCAGGAATCATTACCTCATTTCGACACCCTCAGGCTCAGACACCATTACCTCGGTTCGACACCCTCGGACTCAGACTCCATTACCTCGATTCGACACCCTCGGACTCAGACTCCATTACCTCAATTCGACACCCTCGGGCACAGACTCCATTACCTCGATTCGACACCCTCGGGCTCTGACTCCATTACCTCAATACGACACACTCGGGCTCAGGATCCATTACCTCGATTCGACACCCTCGGGTTCAGACTCCATTACCTCGATTCGACTCCCTCGGGCTCTGACTCCATTCCCACGATTTGACACCCTCTGGCTCAGACTCCATTCCCACAATTCGACACCCTCGGGCTCAGACTCCATTCCCACAATTCGACAACCTCGGACTCAGGATCCATTACCTCATTTCGACACCCTCAGGGTCAGGAATCATTACCTCATTTCAACACCCTCAGGCTCAGACACCATTACCTCGGTTCGACACCCTCGGGAGCAGACTCCATTACCTCGATTCAACACCCTCAGGGTCAGGAATCATTACCTCATTTCGACACCCTCAGGCTCAGACACCATTACCTCGGTTCGACACCCTCAGGCTCAGACTCCATTACCTCGATTCGACACCCTCGGACTCAGACTCCATTACCTCGATTCGACACCCTCGGGCTCTGACTCCATTACCTCGGTTCGACACCCTCGGACTCAGACTCCATTACCTCGATTCGACACCCTCGGACTCAGACTCCATTACCTCAATTCGACACCCTCGGGCACAGACTCCATTACCTCGATTCGACACCCTCGGGCTCTGACTCCATTACCTCAATTCGACACCCTCGGGCTCAGACTCCATTAACTCGATTCGACACCCTTGGGCTCAGACTCCATTCCGTCGATTCGACACCCTCGGGCTCTGACTCCATTACCTCGATTCGACACCCTCGGGCTCAGACACCATGACCTCGATTCGACACCCTCGGGCTCAGACACCATGACCTCGATTCGACACCCTTGGGCTCAGACTCCATTACCTCGATTCGACACCCTCGGGCTCTGACTCCATTACCTCAATGCGACACCCTCGGGATCAGGATTATTTACCTCGATTCGACACCCTCGGGCTCAGACTCCATTACCTCGATTCGACACCCTCGGGCTCTGACTCCATTACCTCGATTCAACACCCTCGGGCTCAGACTCCATTACCTCGATTCGACACCCTTGGGCTCAGACTCCATTACCTCGATTCGACACCCTCGGGCTCAGACTCCATTACCTCAATTTGACACCCTCGGGCTCAAACTCCATTACCTCGATTCGACACCCTCAGGATGAGACTCCATTACCTCGATTCAACACCCTCGGACTCAGAATCCATTACCTCAATTCGACACCCTTGGGCTCAGACACTATTACCTCAATTCTACACCCTCGGGCTCAGACTCCATTACCTCGATTCGACACCCTCGGGCTCTGACTCCATTACCTCAATACGACACACTCGGGCTCAGGATCCATTACCTCGATTCGACACCCTCGGGTTCAGACTCCATTACCTCGATTCGACTCCCTCGGGCTCTGACTCCATTCCCACGATTTGACACCCTCGGGCTCAGACTCCATTACCTCGATTCTACACCCTCGGGCTCAGACTCCATTCCCACAATTCGACAACCTCGGACTCAGGATCCATTACCTCGATTCGACACCCTCAGGGTCAGGAATCATTACCTCATTTCGACACCCTCAGGCTCAGACACCATTACCTCTGTTCGACACCCTCGGTCTCAGACTCCATTACCTCGATTCAGCACCCTCGGTCTCAGACTCCATTACCTCGGTTCGACACCCTCAGGCTCAGACTCCATTACCTCGATTCGACACCCTCGGACTCAGACTCCATTACCTCGATTCGACACCCTCGGGCTCTGACTCCATTACCTCGGTTCGACACCCTCGGACTCAGACTCCATTACCTCGATTCGACACCCTCGGACTCAGACTCCATTACCTCAATTCGACACCCTTGGGCACAGACTCCATTACCTCGATTCGACACCCTTGGGCTCAGACTCCATTCCGTCGATTCGACACCCTCGGGCTCAGATTCCATTACCTCGATTCGACACCCTCGGGCACAGACACCATGACCTCGATTCGACACCCTCGGGCTCAGGATCCATTACCTCGATTCGACACCCTCGGGCTCAGACACCATGACCTCGATTCGACACCCTTGGGCTCAGACTCCATTACCTCAATTCGACACCCTCGGGATCAGGATCATTTACCTCGATTCGACACCCTCGGGCTCAGACTCCATTACCTCGATTCGACACCCTCGGGCTCTGACTCCATTACCTCGATTCAACACCCTCGGGCTCAGACTCCATTACCTCGATTCGACACCCTTGTGCTCAGACTCCATTACCTCGATTCGACACCCTCGGACTCAGACTCCATTACCTCGATTCGACACCCTCGGACTCAGACTCCATTACCTCAATTCTACACCCTCGGGCACAGACTCCATTACCTCGATTCGACTCCCTCGGGCTCTGACTCCATTCCCACGATTTGACACCCTCGGGCTCAGACTCCATTCCCACAATTCGACACCCTCGGGCTCAGACTCCATTCCCACAATTCGACAACCTCGGACTCAGGATCCATTACCTCGATTCGACACCCTCAGGGTCAGGAATCATTACCTCATTTCGACACCCTCGGACTCAGACACCATTACCTCGGTTCGACACCCTCAGGCTCAGACTCCATTACCTCGATTCGACACCCTCGGACTCAGACTCCATTACCTCGATTCGACACCCTCGGGCTCTGACTCCATTACCTCGGTTCGACACCCTCGGACTCAGACTCCATTACCTCGATTCGACACCCTCGGACTCAGACTCCATTACCTCAATTCGACACCCTCGGGCACAGACTCCATTACCTCGATTCGACACCCTCGGGCTCTGACTCCATTACCTCAATTCGACACCCTCGGGCTCAGACTCCATTAACTCGATTCGACACCCTTGGGCTCAGACTCCATTCCGTCGATTCGACACCCTCGGGCTCAGATTCCATTACCTCGATTCGACACCCTCGGGCTCAGACACCATTACCTCGATTCGACACCCTCGGGCTCTGACTCCATTACCTCGATTCGACACCCTCGGGCTCAGACTCCATTACCTCGATTCGACACGCTCGGGCTCAGAATCCATTACCTCGATTCGACACCCTTGGGCTCAGACACCATGACCTCGATTCGACACCCTTGGGCTCAGACTCCATTACCTCAATTCGACACCCTCGGGATCAGGATCATTTACCTCGATTCGACACCCTCGGGCTCAGACTCCATTACCTCGATTCGACACCCTCGGGCTCAGACACCATGACCTCGATTCGACACCCTTGGGCTCAGACTCCATTACCTCAATTCGACACCCTCGGGATCAGGATCATTTACCTCGATTCGACACCCTCGGGCTCAGACTCCATTACCTCGATTCGACACCCTCGGGCTCTGACTCCATTACCTCGATTCAACACCCTCGGGCTCAGACTCCATTACCTCGATTCGACACCCTTGTGCTCAGACTCCATTACCTCGATTCGACACCCTCGGGCTCAGACACCATTACCTTGGTTCGACACCCTCGGACTCAGACTCCATTACCTCGATTCGACACCCTCGGACTCAGACTCCATTACCTCAATTCTACACCCTCGGGCACAGACTCCATTACCTCGATTCGACACACTCGGGCTCAGGATCCATTACCTCGATTCGACTCCCTCGGGCTCTGACTCCATTCCCACGATTTGACACCCTCGGGCTCAGACTCCATTCCCACAATTCGACACCCTCGGGCTCAGACTCCATTCCCACAATTCGACAACCTCGGACTCAGGATCCATTACCTCGATTCGACACCCTCAGGGTCAGGAATCATTACCTCATTTCGACACCCTCGGACTCAGACACCATTACCTCGGTTCGACACCCTCAGGCTCAGACTCCATTACCTCGATTCGACACCCTCGGACTCAGACTCCATTACCTCGATTCGACACCCTTGGGCTCTGACTCCATTACCTCGGTTCGACACCCTCGGACTCAGACTCCATTACCTCGATTCGACACCCTCGGACTCAGACTCCATTACCTCAATTCGACACCCTCGGGCACAGACTCCATTACCTCGATTCGACACCCTCGGGCTCTGACTCCATTACCTCAATTCGACACCCTCGGGCTCAGACTCCATTAACTCGATTCGACACCCTCGGGCTCAGACTCCATTCCGTCGATTCGACACCCTCGGGCTCAGATTCCATTACCTCGATTCGACACCCTCGGGCTCAGACACCATTACCTCGATTCGACACCCTCGGGCTCTGACTCCATTACCTCGATTCGACACCCTCGGGCTCAGACTCCATTACCTCGATTCGACACGCTCGGGCTCAGAATCCATTACCTCGATTCGACACCCTTGGGCTCAGACACCATGACCTCGATTCGACACCCTCGGGATCAGGATCATTTACCTCGATTCGACACCCTCGGGATCAGACTCCATTACCTCGATTCGACACCCTCGGGCTCTGACTCCATTACCTCGATTCGACACCCTAGGGCTCAGACTCCATTACCTCGATTCGACACCCTTGGGCTCAGACTCCATTACCTCGATTCGACACCCTCGGGCTCAGACTCCATTATCTCAATTTGACACCCTCGGGCTCAAACTCCATTACCTCGATTCGACACCCTCAGGATGAGACTCCATTACCTCGATTCAACACCCTCGGACTCAGAATCCATTACCTCAATTCAACACCCTAGGCCTCAGACTCCATTACCTCGATTCGACACCCTCGGGCTCAGACTCCATTACCTCGATTCAACACCCTCGGTCTCAGACTCCATTCCCACAATTCGACAACCTCGGACTCAGGATCCATTACCTCGATTCGACACCCTCAGGGTCAGGAATCATTACCTCATTTCGACACCCTCAGGCTCAGACACCATTACCTTGGTTCGACACCCTCGGACTCAGACTCCATTACCTCAATTCGACACCCTCGGGCACAGACTCCATTACCTCGATTCGACACACTCGGGCTCAGGATCCATTACCTCGATTCGACTCCCTCGGGCTCTGACTCCATTCCCACGATTTGACACCCTCGGGCTCAGATTCCATTCCCACAATTCGACAACCTCGGACTCAGGATCCATTACCTCATTTCGACACCCTCAGGGTCAGGAATCATTACCTCATTTCGACACCCTCGATCTCAGACACCATTACCTTGGTTCGACACCCTCGGACTCAGACTCCATTACCTCAATTCGACACCCTCGGGCACAGACTCCATTACCTCGATTCGACACACTCGGGCTCAGGATCCATTACCTCGATTCGACACCCTCGGGTTCAGACTCCATTACCTCGATTCGACTCCCTCGGGCTCTGACTCCATTCCCACGATTTGACACCCGCGGGCTCAGACTCCATTCCCACAATTCGACACCCTCGGGCTCAGACTCCATTCCCACAATTCGACAACCTCGGACTCAGGATCCATTACCTCGATTCGACACCCTCAGGGTCAGGAATCATTACCTCATTTCGACACCCTCAGGCTCAGACACCATTACCTCGGTTCGACACCCTCGGTCTCAGACTCCATTACCTCGATTCGACACCCTCGGACTCAGACTCCATTACCTCAATTCGACACCCTCGGGCACAGACTCCATTACCTCGATTCGACACCCTCGGACTCAGACTCCATTACCTCGATTCGACACCCTCGGGCTCTGACTCCATTACCTCGGTTCGACACCCTCGGACTCAGACTCCATTACCTCGATTCGACACCCTCGGACTCAGACTCCATTACCTCAATTCGACACCCTCGGGCACAGACTCCATTACCTCGATTCGACACCCTCGGGCTCTGACTCCATTACCTCAATTCGACACCCTCGGGCTCAGACTCCATTAACTCGATTCGACACCCTTGGGCTCAGACTCCATTCCGTCGATTCGACACCCTCGGGCTCAGATTCCATTACCTCGATTCGACACCCTCGGGCTCAGACACCATGACCTCGATTCGACACCCTTGGGCTCAGACTCCATTACCTCAATTCGACACCCTCGGGATCAGGATCATTTACCTCGATTCGACACCCTCGGGCTCAGACTCCATTACCTCGATTCGACACCCTTGGGCTCAGACTCCATTACCTCGATTCGACACCCTCGGGCTCAGACTCCATTACCTCAATTTGACACCCTCGGGCTCAAACTCCATTACCTCGATTCGACACCCTCAGGATGAGACTCCATTACCTCGATTCAACACCCTCGGACTCAGAATCCATTACCTCGATTCGACACCCTTGGGCTCAGACACTATTACCTCAATTCTACACCCTCGGGCTCAGACTCCATTACCTCGATTCAACACCCTCGGAATCAGGATCCATTACCTCAATTCGACACCCTCGGGCTCAGACTCCATTACCTCGATTCGACACCCTCGGGCTCAGGATACATTACCTCAATTCGACACCCTCGGGCTCAGACTCCATTACCTCGATTCGACACCCTCGGGCTCAGATACCATTACCTCGATTCAACACCCTGGGACTCAGACTCCATTACCTCAATTCGACACCCTCGGGCTCAGACTCCATTACCTCGATTCAACACCCTCTGGCTCAGACTCCATTACCTCGATTCGACACCCTCGGGCTCTGACTCCATTACCTCGATTCGACACCCTCGGGCTCAGACTCCATTCTGTCGATTCGACACCCTCGGGCTCAGACTCAATTACCTCGATTCGACACCCTCGAACTCAGACTCCATTACCTCGATTCTACACCGTCGAACTCAGACTCCATTGTCACGTTTCAAAACCCTCGGACTCAGAATCCATTACCTCGATTCGAAACCCTCGGACTCCGACTCCCATACATCGATTTGACACCCTAGGCCTCAGACTCCATTAGCTTGATTCGACACCCTCGGGCTCAGACTCCATGACCTCGATTCGACACCCTCGGGCTCAGACTCCATTACCTCAATTCGACACCCTCGGGCTCAGACTCCATTCCGTCGATTCGACACCCTCGGGCTCAGATTCCATTACCTCGATTCGACACCCTCGGGCTCAGACACCATGACCTCGATTCGACACCCTTGGGCTCAGACTCCATTACCTCAATTCGACACCCTCGGGATCAGGATCATTTACCTCGATTCGACACCCTCAGGCTCAGACTCCATTACCTCGATTCGACACCCTTGGGCTCAGACTCCATTACCTCGATTCGACACCCTCGGGCTCAGACTCCATTACCTCAATTTGACACCCTCGGGCTCAAACTCCATTACCTCGATTCGACACCCTCAGGATGAGACTCCATTACCTCGATTCAACACCCTCGGACTCAGAATCCATTACCTCGATTCGACACCCTTGGGCTCAGACACTATTACCTCAATTCTACACCCTCGGGCTCAGACTCCATTACCTCGATTCAACACCCTCGGACTCAGGATACATTACCTCAATTCGACACCCTCGGGCTCAGGATCCATTACCTCGATTCAACACCCTCGGACTCAGGATCCATTACCTCGATTCGACACCCTCGGGCTCAGATACCATTACCTCGATTCAACACCCTGGGACTCAGACTCCATTACCTCAATTCGACACCCTCGGGCTCAGACTCCATTACCTCGATTCAACACCCTCTGGCTCAGACTCCATTACCTCGATTCGACACCCTCGGGCTCTGACTCCATTACCTCGATTCGACACCCTCGGGCTCAGACTCCATTCTGTCGATTCGACACCCTCGGGCTCAGACTCAATTACCTCGATTCGACACCCTCGAACTCAGACTCCATTACCTCGATTCTACACCCTCGAACTCAGACTCCATTGTCACGTTTCAAAACCCTCGGACTCAGAATCCATTACCTCGATTCGAAACCCTCGGACTCCGACTCCCATACATCGATTTGACACCCTAGGCCTCAGACTCCATTAGCTTGATTCGACACCCTCGGGCTCAGACTCCATGACCTCGATTCGACACCCTCGGGCTCAGACTCCATTACCTCAATTCGACACCCTCGGGCTCAAACTCCATTACCTCGATTCGACACCCTCAGGATGAGACTCCATTACCTCGATTCAACACCCTCGGACTCTGACTCCATTACCTCGATTCGACACCCTCGGGCTCAGAATCCATTACCTCAATTCAACCCCCTCGGACTCAAGACTCCATCACATCGATTCGACACCCGAGGCCTCAGACTCCATTACCTCGATTCGACACCCTCGGGCTCAGGATCCATTACCTCGATTCGAGACACTCTGGCTCAGACTCCATTACGTCGATTCTACACCCTCGCGCTCAGACTCCATTAACTCGATTCGACATCCTCGGGCACAGACTCCATTACCTCGATTCGACACCCTCGGGCTCTGACTCCATTACATCGATTTGCCACCCTCTGGCTCGGAGTCCATTACCTCGATTCGACACTCACGGACTCAGACTCCATTACCTCGATTCGACTCCCTCGGGCTCTGACTCCATTCCCATGATTCGACACCCTCGGGCTCTGACTCCATTACCTCGATTCTACACCCTCGGGCTCAGACATCACTATCTCCATTCAACACTCTCGGGCTCAGACTCCATTAACTCGATTCGACACCCTCGGGCTCAGACTCCATTCACTCCATTCGACATCCTCGGGCACAGACTCAATTACCTCTATTGAACTCCCTCGGGCTCAGACTCCATTACCTCGATTCGACACCCTTGGGCTCGGACTCCATTACCTCGATTTGACAGCCTCTGGCTCGGAGTCCATTACCTCGATTCGACACTCACGGACTCAGACTCAATTACCTCTATTGAACTCCCTCGGGCTCAGACACCATTACCTCGATTCGACACCCTCAGGCTCAGACACCATTACCTCGATTCGACACCCTAGGCCTCAGACTCCATGACCTTGATTCGACACCCTTGGGCTCAGACACCATTACCTCGATTCGACACCCTCGGGCTCAGACTCCATTCCCACAATTCGACAACCTCGGACTCAGGATCCATTACCTCGATTCGACACCCTCAGGGTCAGGAATCATTACCTCATTTCGACACCCTCAGGCTCAGACACCATTACCTCGGTTCGACACCCTCGGACTCAGACTCCATTACCTCGATTCGACACCCTCGGACTCAGACTCCATTACCTCAATTCGACACCCTCTGGCACAGACTCCATTACCTCGATTCGACACCCTCGGGCTCTGACTCCATTACCTCAATACGACACACTCGGGCTCAGAATCCATTACCTCAATTCAACCCCCTCGGACTCAAGACTCCATCACATCGATTCGACACCCGAGGCCTCAGACTCCATTACCTCGATTCGACACCCTCGGGCTCAGGATCCATTACCTCGATTCGAGACACTCTGGCTCAGACTCCATTACGTCGATTCTACACCCTCGCGCTCAGACTCCATTAACTCGATTCGACATCCTCGGGCACAGACTCCATTACCTCGATTCGACACCCTTGGGCTCGGACTCCATTACATCGATTTGACACCCTCTGGCTCGGAGTCCATTACCTCGATTCGACACTCACGGACTCAGACTCCATTACCTCGATTCGACTCCCTTGGGCTCTGACTCCATTCCCATGATTCGACACCCTCGGGCTCTGACTCCATTACCTCGATTCTACACCCTCGGGCTCAGTCATCACTATCTCCATTCAACACTCTCGGGCTCAGACTCCATTAACTCGATTCGACACCCTCGGGCTCAGACTCCATTCACTCCATTCGACATCCTCGGGCACAGACTCAATTACCTCTATTGAACTCCCTCGGGCTCAGACTCCATTACCTCGATTCGACACCCTTGGGCTCGGACTCCATTACCTCGATTCAACACCCTCGGGCTCGGACTCCATTACCTCGATTTGACAGCCTCTGGCTCGGAGTCCATTACCTCGATTCGACACTCACGGACTCAGACTCAATTACCTCTATTGAACTCCCTCGGGCTCAGACACCATTACCTCGATTCGACACCCTCAGGCTCAGACACCATTACCTCGATTCGACACCCTAGGCCTCAGACTCCATGACCTTGATTCGACACCCTTGGGCTCAGACACCATTACCTCGATTCGACACCCTCGGGCTCAGACTCCATTCCCACAATTCGACAACCTCGGACTCAGGATCCATTACCTCGATTCGACACCCTCAGGGTCAGGAATCATTACCTCATTTCAACACACTCAGGCTCAGACACCATTACCTCGATTCGACACCCTCGGACTCAGACTCCATGACCTCGATTCGACACCCTCAGGCTCAGACACCATTACCTTGATTCGACACCCTCGGACTCAGACTCCATGACCTCGATTCGACACCCTCAGGCTCAGACACCATTACCTCGGTTCGACACCCTCGGGCTCTGACTCCATTACCTCAATACGACACACTCGGGCTCAGGATCCATTACCTCGATTCGACACCCTCGGGTTCAGACTCCATTACCTCGATTCGACTCCCTTGGGCTCTGACTCCATTCCCACGATTTGACACCCTCGGGCTCAGACTCCATTCCCACAATTCGACACCCTCGGGCTCAGACTCCATTCCCACAATTCGACAACCTCGGACTCAGGATCCATTACCTCGATTCGACACCCTCAGGGTCAGGAATCATTACCTCATTTCGACACCCTCAGGCTCAGACACCATTACCTCGGTTCGACACCCTCAGGCTCAGACTCCATTACCTCGATTCGACACCCTCGGACTCAGACTCCATTACCTCGATTCGACACCCTCGGACTCAGACTCCATTACCTCAATTCGACACCCTCGGGCACAGACTCCATTACCTCGATTTGACACCCTCGGGCTCTGACTCCATTACCTCAATTCGACACCCTCGGGCTCAGACTCCATTAACTCGATTCGACACCCTTGGGCTCAGACTCCATTCCGTCGATTCGACACCCTCGGGCTCAGATTCCATTACCTCGATTCGACACCCTCGGGCTCAGACACCATGACCTCGATTCGACACCCTTGGGCTCAGACTCCATTACCTCAATTCGACACCCTCGGGATCAGGATCATTTACCTCGATTCGACACCCTCGGGCTCAGACTCCATTACCTCGATTCGAGACACTCTGGCTCAGACTCCATTACGTCGATTCTACACCCTCGGGCTCAGACTCCATTAACTCGATTCGACATCCTCGGGCACAGACTCCATTACCTCGATTCGACACCCTTGGGCTCGGACTCCATTACTTCGATTTGACACCCTCGGTCTCAGACTCCATTACCTCGATTTGACAGCCTCTGGCTCGGAGTCCATTACCTCGATTCGACACTCACGGACTCAGGCTCAATTACCTCTATTGAACTCCCTCGGGCTCAGACACCATTACCTCGATTCGACACCCTCAGGCTCAGACACCATTACCTCGATTCGACACCCTCGGGCTCAGACTCCATTCACTCCATTCGACATCCTCGGGCACAGACTCAATTACCTCTATTGAACTCCCTCGGGCTCAGACTCCATTACCTCGATTCGACACCCTTGGGCTCGGACTCCATTACCTCGATTTGACAGCCTCTGGCTCGGAGTCCATTACCTCGATTCGACACTCACGGACTCAGACTCAATTACCTCTATTGAACTCCCTCGGGCTGAGACACCATTACCTCGATTCGACACCCTCAGGCTCAGACACCATTACCTCGATTCGACACCCTAGGCCTCAGACTCCATGACCTTGATTCGACACCCTTGGGCTCAGACACCATTACCTCGATTCGACACCCTCGGGCTCAGACTCCATTCCCACAATTCGACAACCTCGGACTCAGGATCCATTACCTCGATTCGACACCCTCAGGGTCAGGAATCATTACCTCATTTCGACACACTCAGGCTCAGACACCATTACCTCGGTTCGACACCCTCGGACTCAGACTCCATTACCTCGATTCGACACCCTCGGACTCAGACTCCATTACCTCAATACGACACACTCGGGCTCAGGATCCATTACCTCGATTCGACACCCTCGGGTTCAGACTCCATTACCTCGATTCGACTCCCTCGGGCTCTGACTCCATTCCCACGATTTGACACCCTCGGGCTCAGACTCCATTCCCACAATTCGACACCCTCGGGCTCAGACTCCATTCCCACAATTCGACAACCTCGGACTCAGGATCCATTACCTCGATTCGACACCCTCGGGCTCTGACTCCATTACCTCGGTTCGACACCGGACTCAGACTCCATTACCTCGATTCGACACCCTCGGACTCAGACTCCATTACCTCAATTCGACACCCTCGGGCACAGACTCCATTACCTCGATTCGACACCCTCGGGCTCTGACTCCATTACCTCAATTCGACACCCTCGGGCTCAGACTCCATTAACTCGATTCGACACCCTTGGGCTCAGACTCCATTCCGTCGATTCGACACCCTCGGGCTCAGATTCCATTACCTCGATTCGACACCCTCGGGCTCAGACACCATGACCTCGATTCGACACCCTTGGGCTCAGACTCCATTACCTCAATTCGACACCCTCGGGATCAGGATCATTTACCTCGATTCGACACCCTCGGGCTCAGACTCCATTACCTCGATTCGACACCCTCGGGCTCTGACTCCATTACCTCGATTCAACACCCTCGGGCTCAGACTCCATTACCTCGATTCGACACCCTTGGGCTCAGACTCCATTACCTCGATTCGACACCCTCGGGCTCAGACTCCATTACCTCAATTTGACACCCTCGGGCTCAAACTCCATTACCTCGATTCGACACACTCAGGATGAGACTCCATTACCTCGATTCAACACCCTCGGACTCAGAATCCATTACCTCAATTCGACACCCTAGGCCTCAGACTCCATGACCTCGATTCGACACCCTTGGGCTCAGACACTATTACCTCAATTCTACACCCTCGGGCTCAGACTCCATTAACTCGATTCGACACCCTCGGGCTCAGGATCCATTACCTCGATTCAACACCCTCGGACTCAGGATCCATTACCTCGATTCGACACCCTCGGGCTCAGATACCATTACCTCGATTCAACACCCTGGGACTCAGACTCCATTACCTCAATTCGACACCCTCGGGCTCAGGATCCATTACCTCGATTCAACACCCTCGGACTCAGGATCCATTACCTCGATTCGACACCCTCGGGCTCAGATACCATTACCTCGATTCAACACCCTGGGACTCAGACTCCATTACCTCAATTCGACACCCTCGGGCTCAGGATCCATTACCTCGATTCAGCACCCTCGGACTCAGGATACATTACCTCAATTCGACACCCTCGGTCTCAGACTCCATTACCTCGATTCAACACCCTCTGGCTCAGACTCCATTACCTCGATTCGACACCCTCGGGCTCTGACTCCATTACCTCGATTCGACACCCTCGGGCTCAGACTCCATTCTGTCGATTCGACACCCTCGGGCTCAGACTCAATTACCTCGATTCGACACCCTCGAACTCAGACTCCATTACCTCGATTCTACACCCTCGAACTCAGACTCCATTGTCACGTTTCAAAACCCTCGGACTCAGAATCCATTACCTCGATTCGAAACCCTCGGACTCCTACTCCCATACATCGATTTGACACCCTAGTCCTCAGACTCCATTAGCTTGATTCGACACCCTCGGGCTCAGACTCCATGACCTCGATTCGACACCCTCGGGCTCAGACTCCATTACCTCAATTCGACACCCTCGGGCTCAAACTCCATTACCTCGATTCGACACCCTCAGGATGAGACTCCATTACCTCGATTCGACACCCTCGGGCTCAGAATCCATTACCTCAATTCAACCACCTCGGACTCAAGACTCCATCACATCGATTCGACACCCGAGGCCTCAGACTCCATTACCTCGATTCGACACCCTCGGGCTCAGACTCCATTACCTCGATTCGAGACACTCTGGCTCAGACTCCATTACGTCGATTCTACACCCTCGGGCTCAGACTCCATTAACTCGATTCGACATCCTCGGGCACAGACTCCATTACCTCGATTCGACACCCTTGGGCTCGGACTCCATTACATCGATTTGACACCCTCTGGCTCGGAGTCCATTACCTCGATTCGACACTCACGGACTCAGACTCCATTACCTCGATTCGACTCCCTCGGGCTCTGACTCCATTCCCATGATTCGACACCCTCGGGCTCTGACTCCATTACCTCGATTCTACACCCTCGGGCTCAGACGTAACTATCTCCATTCAACACTCTCGGGCTCAGATCCATTACCTTGATTCAACACCCTCAAACTCAGACTCCATTATCACGTTTCAAAACCCTCGGACTCAGAATCCATTACCTCGATTCGAAACCCTCGGACTCCGACTCCCATAAATCGATTTGACACCCTAGGCCTCAGACTCCATGACCTCGATTCGACACCCTTGGGCTCAGACACTATTACCTCAATTCGACACCCTCGGGCTCAGACTCCATTAACTCGATTCGACACCCTCGGGCTCAGACTCCATTAACTCGATTCGACATCCTCGGGCACAGACTCAATTACCTCTATTGAACTCCCTCGGGCTTAGACTCCATTACCTCGATTCTACACCCTCGGGCTCAGACTCCATTACCTCAATTCGACACCCTCGGTCTCAGACTCCATTACCTCGATTCGACAGCCTAGGCCTCAGAATATAATTACCTTGATTCGACACCCTCGGGCTTAGACTCCATTACCTCGATTCCACCTCGGACTTAGGATCCATTATCTCGATTCGACACCCTCGGGCTCAGATACCATTACCTCGATTCAAAACCCTCGGGCTCAGGACCCATTACCTTGATTCAACACCCTCTGGCTCAGACTCCATTACCTCGTTTCGACACCCTCGGGCTCAGACTCCATTCCCTCGATTCGACACCCTCGGGCTCAGACTCAATTACCTCGATTCGACACCCTCGAACTCAGACTCCATTGTCACGTTTCAAAACCCTCGGACTCAGAATCCATTACCTCGATTCGAAACCCTCGGACTCCGACTCCCATACATCGATTTGACACCCTCGGCCTCAGACTCCATTAGCTTGATTCGACACCCTCGGGCTCAGATTCCATTACCTCAATTCGACACCCTCGGGCTCAAACTCCATTACCTCGATTCGACACCCTCAGGATGAGACTCCATTACCTCGATTCAACACCCTCGGACTCTGACTCCATTACCTCGATTCGACACCCTCGGGCTCAGAATCCATTACCTCGATTCGAAACCCTCGGACTCCGACTCCCATACATCGATTTGACACCCTAGGCCTCAGACTCCATTAGCTTGATTCGACACCCTCGGGCTCAGATTCCATTACCTCAATTCGACACCCTCGGGCTCAGATTCCATTACCTCAATTCGACACCCTCGGGCTCAAATTCCATTACCTCGATTCGACACCCTCAGGATGAGACCCCATTACCTCGATTCAACACCCTCGGACTCTGACTCCATTACCTCGATTCGACACCCTCGGGCTCAGAATCCATTACCTCAATTCAACCCCCTCGGACTCAAGACTCCATCACATCCATTCGACACCCGAGGCCTCAGACTCCATTACCTCGATTCGACACCCTCAGGCTCAGGATCAGTTACCTCGATTCGACACCCTCGGGCTCAGGATCCATTACCTCGATTCGAGACACTCTGGCTCAGACTCCATTACGTCGATTCTACGCCCTCGAACACAGACTCCATTACCTCGATTCAACACCCTCTCGCTCAGACTCCATTATCACGTTTCGACACCCTCGGTCTCAGACTCCATTACCTCGATTCGACACCCTCGGTCTCAGACTCCATTACCTCGATTCGACACCCTCGGTCTCAGAATCCATTACCTCGATTCGACACCCTCGGGCTCAGACTCCATTACCTCGATTCGACACCCTCGGGCTCAGGATCCATTACCTCGATTCAACACCCTCAGGCTCTGACTCCATTACCTCAATTCGACACCCTCGGGCTCTGACTCCATTACCTCGATTCGACACCCTCGGTCTCAGACTCTATTACCTCGATTCGACACCCTCGGTCACAGACTCCATTACCTCGATTCGACACCCTCGGGCTCAGACTCCATTCCCTCGATTCGACACCCTCGGGCTCAGACTCAATTACCTCGATTCGACACCCTCGAACTCAGACTCCATTGTCACGTTTCAAAACCCTCGGACTCAGAATCCATTACCTCGATTCGAAACCCTCGGACTCCGACTCCCATACATCGATTTGACACCCTCGGGCTCAGACTCCATTACCTCGATTCGACACCCTCTGGCTCAGACTCCATTACCTCGATTCGACACCCTCGGGCTCTGACTCCATTACCTCGATTCGACACCCTCGGGCTCAGACTCCATTCTGTCGATTCGACACCCTCGGGCTCAGACTCAATTACCTCGATTCGACACCCTCGAACTCAGACTCCATTACCTCGATTCTACACCCTCGAACTCAGACTCCATTGTCACGTTTCAAAACCCTCGGACTCAGAATCCATTACCTCGATTCGAAACCCTCGGACTCCGACTCCCATACATCGATTTGACACCCTAGGCCTCAGACTCCATTAGCTTGATTCGACACCCTCAGGATGAGACCCCATTACCTCGATTCAACACCCTCGGACTCTGACTCCATTACCTCGATTCGACACCCTCGGGCTCAGAATCCATTACCTCAATTCAACCCCCTCGGACTCAAGACTCCATCACATCCATTCGACACCCGAGGCCTCAGACTCCATTACCTCGATTCGACACCCTCAGGCTCAGGATCATTTACCTCGATTCGACACCCTCGGGCTCAGGATCCATTACCTCGATTCGAGACACTCTGGCTCAGACTCCATTACGTCGATTCTACGCCCTCGAACTCAGACTCCATTACCTCGATTCAACACCCTCTCGCTCAGACTCCATTATCACGTTTCGACACCCTCGGTCTCAGACTCCATTACCTCGATTCGACACCCTCGGTCTCAGACTCCATTACCTCGATTCGACACCCTCGGTCTCAGACTCCATTACCTCGATTCGACACCCTCGGGCTCAGACTCCATTACCTCGATTCGACACCCTCGGGCTCAGGATCCATTACCTCGATTCAACACCCTCAGGCTCTGACTCCATTACCTCAATTCGACACCCTCGGGCTCTGACTCCATTACCTCGATTCGACACCCTCGGTCTCAGACTCTATTACCTCGATTCGACACCCTCTGTCTCAGACTCCATTACCTCGATTCGACACCCTCGGTCTCAGACTCCATTACCTCGATTCGACACCCTCGGTCTCAGACTCCATTACCTCGATTCAACACCCTCGGTCTCAGACTCCATTACCTCGATTCAACACCCTCGGTCTCAGACTCCATTACCTCGATTCAACACCCTCGGACTCTGACTCCATTACCTCGGTTCGACACCCTCGGTCTCAGACTCCATTACCTCGATTCGACACCCTCGGGCTCTGACTCCATTACCTCGATTCGACACCCTCGGTCTCAGACTCCATTACCTGAATTCGACACCCTCGGTCTCATACTCCATTACCTCGATTGGACACCCTCGGGCTCAGACTCCATTACCTGAATTCGACACCCTCGGTCTCAGACTCCATTCCCTCGATTCGACACCCTCGGTCTCAGACACCATTACCTCGATTCGACACCCTCATGCTCTGACTCCATTCCCTCGATTCGACACCCTCGGGCTCTGACTCCATTACCTCTATTCGACACCCTCGGTCTCAGACTCCATTACCTCGATTCAACACCCTCAGGCTCAGACTCCATTACCTCGATTCAGCACCCTCGGTCTCAGACTCCATTACCTCGATTCGACAGCCTAGGCCTCAGAATATAATTACCTTGATTCGACACCCTCGGGCTTAGACTCCATTACCTCGATTCTACACCCTCGGGCTCAGACTCCATTACCTCGATTCGACACCCTCGAGGTCTGACTCCATTCCCACGATTCGACACCCTCAGGCTCTGACTCCATTCCCACGATTCGACACCCTCAGGCTCTGACTCCATTACCTCGATTCGACAGCCTAGGCCTCAGAATATAATTACCTTGATTCGACACCCTCGGGCTTAGACTCCATTACCTCGATTCTACACCCTCGGGCTCAGACTCCATTACCTCAATTCGACACCCTCGGTCTCAGACTCCATTACCTCGATTCGACAGCCTAGGCCTCAGAATATAATTACCTTGATTCGACACCCTCGGGCTTAGACTCCATTACCTCGATTCCACCTCGGACTTAGGATCCATTATCTCGATTCGACACCCTCGGGCTCAGATACCATTACCTCGATTCAAAACCCTCGGGCTCAGGACCCATTACCTCAATTCGACACCCTCGGACTCAGGATACATTACCTCAATTCGACACCCTCGGGCTCAGGATCCATTACCTTGATTCAATACCCTCTGGCTCAGACTCCATTACCTCGATTCGACACCCTCGGGCTCAGACTCCATTCCCTCGATTCGACACCCTCGGGCTCAGACTCAATTACCTCGATTCGACACCCTCGAACTCAGACTCCATTGTTACGTTTCAAAACCCTCGGACTCAGAATCCATTACCTCGATTCGAAACCCTCGGACTCCGACTCCCATACATCGATTTGACACCTTCGGCCTCAGACTCCATTAGCTTGATTCGACACCCTCGGGCTCAGATTCCATTACCTCAATTCGACACCCTCGGGCTCAAACTCCATTACCTCGATTCGACAGCCTCAGGATGAGACTCCATTACCTCGATTCAACACCCTCGGACTCTGACTCCATTACCTCGATTCGACACCCTCGGGCTCAGAATCCATTACCTCGATTCGAAACCCTCGGACTCCGACTCCCATACATCGATTTGACACCCTAGGCCTCAGACTCCATTAGCTTGATTCGACACCCTCGGGCTCAGATTCCATTACCTCAATTCGACACCCTCGGGCTCAGATTCCATTACCTCAATTCGACACCCTCGGGCTCAAATTCCATTACCTCGATTTGACACCCTCAGGATGAGACTCCATTACCTCGATTCAACACCCTCGGACTCTGACTCCATTACCTCGATTCGACATCCTCGGGCTCAGAATCCATTACCTCAATTCAACCCCCTCGGACTCAAGACTCCATCACATCGATTCGACACCTGAGGCCTCAGACTCCATTACCTCGATTCGACACCCTCGGGCTCAGGATCATTTACCTCGATTCGACACCCTCCGGCTCTGGATCCATTACCTCGATTCGAGACACTCTGGCTCAGACTCCATTACGTCGATTCTACACCCTCGAACTCAGACTCCATTACCTCGATTCAACACCCTCTCGCTCAGACTCCATTATCACGTTTCGACACCCTCGGTCTCAGACTCCATTACCTCGATTCGACACCCTCGGTCTCAGACTCCATTACCTCGATTCGACACCCTCGGTCTCAGACTCCATTACCTCGATTCGACACCCTCGGGCTCAGACTCCATTACCTCGATTCGACACCCTCTGGCTCAGACTCCATTACCTCGATTCGACACCCTCGGGCTCTGACTCCATTACCTCGATTCGACACCCTCGGGCTCAGACTCCATTCTGTCGATTCGACACCCTCGGGCTCAGACTCAATTACCTCGATTCGACACCCTCGAACTCAGACTCCATTACCTCGATTCTACACCCTCGAACTCAGACTCCATTGTCACGTTTCAAAACCCTCGGACTCAGAATCCATTACCTCGATTCGAAACCCTCGGACTCCGACTCCCATACATCGATTTGACACCCTAGGCCTCAGACTCCATTAGCTTGATTCGACACCCTCGGGCTCAGACTCCATGACCTCGATTCGACACCCTCGGGCTCAGACTCCATTACCTCAATTCGACACCCTCGGGCTCAAACTCCATTACCTCGATTCGACACCCTCAGGATGAGACTCCATTACCTCGATTCAACACCCTCGGACTCTGACTCCATTACCTCGATTCGACACCCTCGGGCTCAGTATCCATTACCTCAATTCAACCCCCTCGGACTCAAGACTCCATCACATCGATTCGACACCCGAGGCCTCAGACTCCATTACCTCGATTCGACACCCTCGGGCTCAGGATCCATTACCTCGATTCGAGACACTCTGGCTCAGACTCCATTACGTCGATTCTACACCCTCGGGCTCAGACTCCATTAACTCGATTCGACATCCTCGGGCACAGACTCCATTACCTCGATTCGACACCCTTGGGCTCGGACTCCATTACATCGATTTGACACCCTCTGGCTCGGAGTCCATTACCTCGATTCGACACTCACGGACTCAGACTCCATTACCTCGATTCGACTCCCTCGGGCTCTGACTCCATTCCCATGATTCGACACCCTCGGGCTCTGACTCCATTACCTCGATTCTACACCCTCGGGCTCAGACGTAACTATCTCCATTCAACACTCTCGGGCTCAGATCCATTACCTTGATTCAACACCCTCAAACTCAGACTCCATTATCACGTTTCAAAACCCTCGGACTCAGACTCCATTACCTCGATTCGAAACCCTCGGACTCCGACTCCCATACATCGATTTGACACCCTAGGCCTCAGACTCCATGACCTCGATTCGACACCCTTGGGCTCAGACACTATTACCTCAATTCGACACCCTCGGGCTCAGACTCCATTAACTCGATTCGACACCCTCGGGCTCAGACTCCATTAACTCGATTCGACATCCTCGGGCACAGACTCAATTCCCTCTATTGAACTCCCTCGGGCTCAGACTCCATTACCTCGATTTGAAACCCTCTGGCTCGGAGTCCATTACCTCGATTCGACACTCACGGACTCAGACTCCATTACCTCGATTCGACACCCTCGAGGTCTGACTCCATTCCCACGATTCGACACCCTCAGGCTCTGACTCCATTACCTCGATTCGACAGCCTAGGCCTCAGAATATAATTACCTTGATTCGACACCCTCGGGCTTAGACTCCATTACCTCGATTCTACACCCTCGGGCTCAGACTCCATTACCTCAATTCGACACCCTCGGTCTCAGACTCCATTACCTCGATTCGACAGCCTAGGCCTCAGAATATAATTACCTTGATTCGACACCCTCGGGCTTAGACTCCATTACCTCGATTCCACCTCGGACTTAGGATCCATTATCTCGATTCAAAACCCTCGGGCTCAGGACCCATTACCTCGATTCAACACCCTCGGACTCAGGATACATTACCTCAATTCGACACCCTCGGGCTCAGGATCCATTACCTTGATTCAACACCCTCTGGCTCAGACTCCATTACCTCGATTCGACACCCTCGGGCTCAGACTCCATTAACTCGATTCGACATCCTCGGGCACAGACTCAATTACCTCTATTGAACTCCCTCGGGCTCAGACTCCATTACCTCGATTTGAAACCCTCTGGCTCGGAGTCCATTACCTCGATTCGACACTCACGGACTCAGACTCCATTACCTCGATTCGACACCCTCGAGGTCTGACTCCATTCCCACGATTCGACACCCTCAGGCTCTGACTCCATTACCTCGATTCGACAGCCTAGGCCTCAGAATATAATTATCTTGATTCGACACCCTCGGGCTTAGACTCCATTACCTCGATTCTACACCCTCGGACTCTGACTCCATTACCTCGATTCGACATCCTCGGGCTCAGAATCCATTACCTCAATTCAACCCCCTCGGACTCCAGACTCCATCACATTGATTCGACACCTGAGGCCTCAGACTCCATTACCTCGATTCGACACCCTCGGGCTCAGGATCATTTACCTCGATTCGACACCCTCGGGCTCTGGATCCATTACCTCGATTCGAGACACTCTGGCTCAGACTCCATTACGTCGATTCTACACCCTCGAACTCAGACTCCATTACCTCGATTCAACACCCTCTCGCTCAGACTCCATTATCACGTTTCGACACCCTCGGTCTCAGACTCCATTACCTCGATTCGACACCCTCGGTCTCAGACTCCATTACCTCGATTCGACACCCTCGGTCTCAGACTCCATTACCTCGATTCGACACCCTCGGGCTCAGACTCCATTACCTCGATTCGACACCCTCTGGCTCAGACTCCATTACCTCGATTCGACACCCTCGGGCTCTGACTCCATTACCTCGATTCGACACCCTCGGGCTCAGACTCCATTCTGTCGATTCGACACCCTCGGGCTCAGACTCAATTACCTCGATTCGACACCCTCGAACTCAGACTCCATTACCTCGATTCTACACCCTCGAACTCAGACTCCATTGTCACGTTTCAAAACCCTCGGACTCAGAATCCATTACCTCGATTCGAAACCCTCGGACTCCGACTCCCATACATCGATTTGACACCCTAGGCCTCAGACTCCATTAGCTTGATTCGACACCCTCGGGCTCAGACTCCATGACCTCGATTCGACACCCTCGGGCTCAGACTCCATTACCTCAATTCGACACCCTCGGGCTCAAACTCCATTACCTCGATTCGACACCCTCAGGATGAGACTCCATTACCTCGATTCAACACCCTCGGACTCTGACTCCATTACCTCGATTCGACACCCTCGGGCTCAGAATCCATTACCTCAATTCAACCCCCTCGGACTCAAGACTCCATCACATCGATTCGACACCCGAGGCCTCAGACTCCATTACCTCGATTCGACACCCTCGGGCTCAGGATCCATTACCTCGATTCGAGACACTCTGGCTCAGACTCCATTACGTCGATTCTACACCCTCGGGCTCAGACTCCATTAACTCGATTCGACATCCTCGGGCACAGACTCCATTACCTCGATTCGACACCCTTGGGCTCGGACTCCATTACATCGATTTGACACCCTCTGGCTCGGAGTCCATTACCTCGATTCGACACTCACGGACTCAGACTCCATTACCTCGATTCGACTCCCTCGGGCTCTGACTCCATTCCCATGATTCGACACCCTCGGGCTCTGACTCCATTACCTCGATTCTACACCCTCGGGCTCAGACGTAACTATCTCCATTCAACACTCTCGGGCTCAGATCCATTACCTTGATTCAACACCCTCAAACTCAGACTCCATTATCACGTTTCAAAACCCTCGGACTCAGACTCCATTACCTCGATTCGAAACCCTCGGACTCCGACTCCCATACATCGATTTGACACCCTAGGCCTCAGACTCCATGACCTCGATTCGACACCCTTGGGCTCAGACACTATTACCTCAATTCGACACCCTCGGGCTCAGACTCCATTAACTCGATTCGACACCCTCGGGCTCAGACTCCATTAACTCGATTCGACATCCTCGGGCACAGACTCAATTCCCTCTATTGAACTCCCTCGGGCTCAGACTCCATTACCTCGATTTGAAACCCTCTGGCTCGGAGTCCATTACCTCGATTCGACACTCACGGACTCAGACTCCATTACCTCGATTCTACACCCTCGGGCTCAGACGTAACTATCTCCATTCAACACTCTCGGGCTCAGATCCATTACCTTGATTCAACACCCTCAAACTCAGACTCCATTATCACGTTTCAAAACCCTCGGACTCAGACTCCATTACCTCGATTCGAAACCCTCGGACTCCGACTCCCATACATCGATTTGACACCCTAGGCCTCAGACTCCATGACCTCGATTCGACACCCTTGGGCTCAGACACTATTACCTCAATTCGACACCCTCGGGCTCAGACTCCATTAACTCGATTCGACACCCTCGGGCTCAGACTCCATTAACTCGATTCGACATCCTCGGGCACAGACTCAATTCCCTCTATTGAACTCCCTCGGGCTCAGACTCCATTACCTCGATTTGAAACCCTCTGGCTCGGAGTCCATTACCTCGATTCGACACTCACGGACTCAGACTCCATTACCTCGATTCGACACCCTCGAGGTCTGACTCCATTCCCACGATTCGACACCCTCAGGCTCTGACTCCATTACCTCGATTCGACAGCCTAGGCCTCAGAATATAATTACCTTGATTCGACACCCTCGGGCTTAGACTCCATTACCTCGATTCTACACCCTCGGGCTCAGACTCCATTACCTCAATTCGACACCCTCGGTCTCAGACTCCATTACCTCGATTCGACAGCCTAGGCCTCAGAATATAATTACCTTGATTCGACACCCTCGGGCTTAGACTCCATTACCTCGATTCCACCTCGGACTTAGGATCCATTATCTCGATTCAAAACCCTCGGGCTCAGGACCATTACCTCGATTCAACACCCTCGGACTCAGGATACATTACCTCAATTCGACCACCCTCGGGCTCAGGATCCATTACCTTGATTCAACACCCTCTGGCTCAGACTCCATTACCTCGATTCGACACCCTCGGGCTCAGACTCCATTAACTCGATTCGACATCCTCGGGCACAGACTCAATTACCTCTATTGAACTCCCTCGGGCTAGACTCCATTACCTCGATTTGAAACCCTCTGGCTCGGAGTCCATTACCTCGATTCGACACTCACGGACTCAGACTCCATTACCTCGATTCGACACCCTCGAGGTCTGACTCCATTCCCACGATTCGACACCCTCAGGCTCTGACTCCATTACCTCGATTCGACAGCCTAGGCCTCAGAATATAATTACCTTGATTCGACACCCTCGGGCTTAGACTCCATTACCTCGATTCTACACCCTCGGGCTCAGACTCCATTACCTCAATTCGACACCCTCGGTCTCAGACTCCATTACCTCGATTCGACAGCCTAGGCCTCAGAATATAATTACCTTGATTCGACACCCTCGGGCTTAGACTCCATTACCTCGATTCCACCTCGGACTTAGGATCCATTATCTCGATTCAAAACCCTCGGGCTCAGGACCCATTACCTCGATTCAACACCCTCGGACTCAGGATACATTACCTCAATTCGACACCCTCGGGCTCAGGATCCATTACCTTGATTCAACACCCTCTGGCTCAGACTCCATTACCTCGATTCGACACCCTCGGGCTCAGACTCCATTAACTCGATTCGACATCCTCGGGCACAGACTCAATTACCTCTATTGAACTCCCTCGGGCTCAGACTCCATTACCTCGATTTGAAACCCTCTGGCTCGGAGTCCATTACCTCGATTCGACACTCACGGACTCAGACTCCATTACCTCGATTCGACACCCTCGAGGTCTGACTCCATTCCCCACGATTCGACACC
>NC_082709.1:59322565-59333975 GCF_030144855.1 Hypanus sabinus | reverse complement strand
CTTTATTAGAAAGCACTTTGATCTGTTTTACTTGAGCCAGGTTCGGTGACCTATTTGCCACAGGTCTGCTCATCCACTTCACGTACCCTTCACAAATCTCTGCTACCTGTTACATTACAACACAGAAACTATAGCTGCATATCAGGGATGTCTCCCATAATAATATTGGGTGGATCTACCACAACATTTTGGACAACAAAAGCTTTCTTTGCAATTGTAATCTTAATTCTGATCAAGTTCCTTTCTTAGATTTTACTATTTATATTTCCCATAGGGAGCATGTGAACAGAATACTCTGGGCAAGTCCCAAGTTATTATCTCTGTCGGTACTGCTCCTCTAATATCTCAAAGTATGTGAGTCAGATCTTTCTGATGATGGTGTTTTCCACCCAGGTAGCAATGAGACACTCCCTCACTCTAGAATATATATAGGTCAATTGTCAGTGGCTCTGCCCCTCCCTCTCTGTGTCATCCTACCTAGCCGTACAACTCTTGCATTCCTCAGTTCTGGCTAATTGATCATCACTGATTTTAACTGAGGCAAGAATCTGCAGATACAGGAATCTGGAACAACACACAATGCTGGAGGAGTTTATCAGGTCAGGCAGATCTGTGGAGAGATGTTTCAGGTCTAAACTCTTCATCTGAACTGCTTAATTACCCCACCTAACACACACAATGCTGGAGGAACTTGGCAGGTCAGGCAGCATCTATGGAGAGGAATAAACAGTTGATGTTTCAGCCCGACACCCTCCATCAGGACCCTGAGACCCTTCGTGAGACTATATGAATGGTCTCAGCCCAAAACATTGACTGCTTAGGAATAGCTGATCAAATGATCATTTGATCATTCCTGATTTGGAACACAATGAAAGCTGTTGCTTCCCAACATGGCACCTGAGGTTGCTGGCTCATTCACTGGGCAAATTGTCGAGAGTGCAGTGATTGCCCAGTGGAAGTGTGCTGTACGATACCAATCAGTGTGTAGTGCCAGCACTGTAATTTTGGAGGGCAACACTCCAAAGGGACGTGCTCTGCTGGTACTTTTACATAAGCCAGGCAGCAAGGAGAGAGTGGCGTTCAAAGGGTAGTTTTCCAATCTGATGCCAACGAAGAACAATCACAGATCACTGATATTTCTGTAAGGGCACCCTTTCTCACTGCTCAAGATTCAATATTTTTTGTCATTTGTCAGTACATTATTGTTTTCTAGATCCAATGCAGCATTAAAAAAACACCAACATAAAGAACACAAAAAAACAATAAATATAAATACATAAGACTAGCTTGTATATGATCTGATGTTATGTGCACAAAGTGATTCTAGACACAGGAGTATCTGTACATAATGTTACTCTGACAGGAAATGATGACGTAGTGGTGGCAGGAAGTGTGGAGGGGTTGGTTAATGGGTGGAGGTGTTAATCAGTCTTACTGCTTGGGGAAAGTAGCTGTTTTTGAGTCTGACAGTCCTGGAGTGGATGCTGCATAGCCTCACCTCAGTCCTTGAGCAAGGTGGACAGTATCGCTGACCTTCTCCCAACGCCTTTCTATATATGTCCCTGATGCTGGGTAGGCTGATACCAGTGATGTGTTGGGCAGTTCCAACTACCCATTCTAGAGAATCCCCCCCCCCATCCTGTTCTGCAGGCCTAGAGCAGGATAAGGTCTGGTCTTCAGTTCACACACATGGGCGAAGCAGGCACGTTGTGAAAGCAACACCATGACATGAAGTATGTGTCAGTAGGAGCTCACTGGCTGAGTTTCACTGCATGAGCCAGAAGCCACCTGGGGCGTGGAAGTGAAGGGAGGGGGCTGCCTGTGCTGTTACACGCCAAGGTGAGTCACTTCCCCTGGGAACAGCCGAGCTCAGTGTTACTGGAACAGCAATCCAGAAACACAAACTAATCACTGGATTGGGGAGTTCGTATCCCACCACCAATGTTTTAAATCTGAATTCAATTCATTGAGTAAATCTGAAATGAATATACTAGTGAATGTACTAGTAGCAGTGACTATAAAGTGGTCAGGTTGATGTAAGAAAGGAAGGTCCACAGTTACCCTTTGGTATAGAGATTCTGTAGCCCTACCCACTCTGACTACATGACCTGCGGCAATGCGGTTGACTTTTCACTGAATAACCGATCAGCTATGCAAATTGTTATGAGAACTGTGTTAACCAGATGGACTTTTAAGGGGTGGTGTTGGGTTTGACAAACACACACCCAGCCAGTGATCACGCAAAATCCTTCTCTACTGGGGTTGTGCCAACGTTTCAAGTCTTGCAACGGCACAACAAAATCACACCTAACCCAGACACCTATTCCTATCGATTGCATTATCCTGTTGTCTGTAGGGTAAATACAGAAGATGATGCCGATTCAATGATGTACATAAAGGGCTGCTTGATGTCGACTCTGGACCCCATGACTGCTCATCATGGCTGTCCGTCACCGATCTCCCACCACTCTTTTTCACTCCATGATCCACCAGGATCAAACCCAGGTTGGTGGACCAGAGAGGTAGCTGCTCTAATAGCTGTGCTCATGGTGCTGCCTGGTTCTAGAACGTGGCCCAACATTTACTTATCAATTAGTGAAGACTGATAAATGTGACCTTACTAGGTTCAAGAACAGTTAGAACCCCACAACCATCAGGCTGTTGAACAAAGGGGATAGTTACACTCATTTACCCGTCCATTGAGATGTTCCCTCAACCAATGATCTCACTTTAAGGACTCTCTATCTTTTTATCTCATGTTTTTGTTATTTATTGCTATTTATTTATATTTGCATTTGAACAGTTTGTTCATCCACACACTAGATGATCTTTCATTGATCCTGTTGTAGTTACTATAGATTTGCTGAGGAAGCCCACAGGAAAGTTAACCTCAGAGTTGTATATTATGACATATATGTACTTTGATAATAACATTTACTTTGTATGTTGAACTTTGAACCAATCTCCATTACTGTTGATATAAATAAGAAATTCACAGAATCATATAGTCATCTTGCATTGAAATGGGCCCTTCACCAACTTGTCTATCTACGTTAATCCTATTTATCTTCTCCCTCTGAACCTTTCTTGTCCATGTACCTAACCAAATATCTCCTGTATTATAATTGTACCATAACAAAATAATGATTTAAAAGTTTTTTACTTCTCTATCTCTTTACCTATCCCAGTCCCTCCTAATGTCGTTCAATGTTGTATTTTGTCAGACAGCATCCCAGGGAAGTGCTTTAAGACACTTTATTGTATTAAAACTACTGTACACTGCAAATCTTTTGGAAGCTTGATGGGGGAGCATGTTCATTTGGACTTGCCATTGTATAAAATCTCCATTTTGATGTAGTAAGAGAAAATTTGGAAATACTCAGCCAGTCAGGCAGCAGCTGCAGAGAACAAAACACAGCAGTGTTACCACTGGAAGAAGATTCATCAGAACTCTTTTGTTAGCTTGTTTCTGCTACTTCTAATGTTAACCTTCTTTATGTTGGATTCAGAAACAGAAGTGAAGGTGATGGTAGGAAACCATCCTCCATGCACTGAGACTGAAGTCAGCCGCCTCTGGTTTGATGTCTTCAACAAAGGCTTCTTTATCTGTAATGGCAAGAACTGGATATCGATCTTAAAAAGTAAGACCAATTATGTCAGAGGTATTGCTAGATTGTTTGGGGTGCCGCCTCTTAGCAAAGTTGTTAACAAACTAACAAGAGTACACAATGAATGAACTTGCATCTGGATTTCCCAAAATGCTTTGCAGCTGATGAAGCCAACTTAACAATCATGTTAGGCACTGTATGCTCCCACAAACAGCAATGAGGTACTTCCCAGGCTCTGTTTCCTTTTCTGAGGGATTTTATTTGATATATCCTGATCAGGTCATCATTTTTACTCCAGTATAAGCACAAGAGATTCCGCAGATGCTGGAAATCCAGAGCAACACATACATAATGCTGGACTCAGTAGGTCAGGCAGCATCTGCGAAAATGAATAAACCTTTACTCTAGTCTTACTACATCTTCCACATGCTCTAGACAGCACTGACAGAGCTTTGTTTTAGCATCTGGCGTATTAACCTAGATTTTAGTGGCTATTTTCCATAAGCATAACCCAGTCGCTACCAACCAAACCAAATATGACACCAGTTCTGATTTAGTGTCAGGTTTATCATCATCCTCGTACGTTGTTGATGAACACTGGGGTCTTCCACAGCCTTCAAATATCCAATGAATCACTAAAAATATTTCCCATCTTCTATTGAACCTTATTCTCACTTTAATTCCAAAAGCAATTCCCCATTCAGCTTGGTTACCTCAGCAAGTGTTTAATAAAGCAAAGTAACATCGTTGAAATAAATATAAATTAATTTATCTTGTCAAATGGTATTTCAAAAGTCTTATTAATCTTTTATTGACACAGCATTCATAAATTGAAATATGTAAGTACAAAGGTGCAGGAGCTAAGCAAAACTGTTCAAATCTCAAGGCTCACATCCTGTATCATGGACTCAAAACTCAAGTCCTAATGAGACGGGCAAAGCCTCAAATCTCACTGAAATCCAGCCGTTCCACCAGATGAATTTCCACCCAGTAAAGTACAAAAGAGTGCAGTGAAATAATGACCAGATCACTTTTCTTCAGTAGTACTGTCTAAGAGATCAATAATGTTCCAAACTTTAAACAAAGCTCTACATTAAATAACAAAATGGGTTTATTTCTATCCTCCTGAGGAATTCAACTTTGACTGGGCGCTTTCCATATTTGACCATCCCTTAACTACAAAATCAGAAGCATGATATTCCATAAATTATTTAATTCTGCCAATTTACCCCATTAACTTCCGGGTGCTTTCCTACACAGATTAATCTTATTTCTGTTGAAAGGAGTAGTAATTGATCCCACATTGACATCCTATGTTTCTGGTTACTATTGCACTGTGCCTATATACTTCCTTCCTCTCTCTGACCCCAACTGACACTTGATAATGGGCCTTCGCTTCTGTGCTGACTGCACTTTATTAAAAAGATCATGCAATGGATTGTAATTAAACATTAATCAACTCTCTGGCCGAATAGTGAAATCTTGACAACTGACCTAAAAGAGGAGGAAGAGGTAAAGGTGCTGTGAAGTTTCAGGATGTGTACCCTGGAATTATCAAAGTCCAAGTAAATTTATTACTAAGGTACATATATTTTGCCAGATGCTATCTTAAAATTCATTTTCTTGCTGGCATTTATAGGAAAATAAAGAAATACAATAGAATTTATGAAAACTACATAAAGACCAACAAACAACCAATGTGTAAAAGAAGACAAATTGTGCAAGTAAATACATACATACAAAATACTGAGAACATGAGTTGTAGAGTTCTTGAAAGTGAGCCTGTAGGTTGTGGAATCAGTTTAGAGTGGAGGTGAGTGAAGTTATCCATGCTGGTTCAGGAGCCTGATGATTGTATGGCAATAACCGATCCTGAACCCCGTTGTGGTGTGGAACAAGGCTCCTCGTAGTGAGAAGAGAGCGTGGCCTGGATGATGGGAGTTCTTGATGACGGATGCTGCTTTCTTGTAGTCGCGCTCCTTCTCAACGTGCTCATTTGTGGGGAAGGCCCAGTGCAGGCCCAAGGCAGCTGAAGGCAGTGCCATTGATGAAGTGAAGGAATTGGATAAGTGGCCAGCACTGGAAAAGTGCAGAAGATTGTAGATAATGAACAGCACAAGGGTATCTGGAGGGCCAATTCCAGCAGAAAACCATGGCTGACATTATTACCATCAACAGTGAGTTTGCGGTGCTCCAGCATACAAAGGTTGTAGAGTATTGCACTGTCACACCAAACTGCATAAAAGGCCCTTGTGACAAAACCTTACTATGTAGACAAGCTCCCAAGAATACAGAGACAAATCTCAATCAGAGGCCGAGAACGATCATGGTGTCAGCTAAAGGGCTTTACCACACTGCTGCTGGAGGGTTTGAGGCTCATCTTCCTCGCAGTGCTTTAACTTTACATTATTACACATCCCGGTCTACCAGTTGTCCAACAACCCTTTCCAGTCATTGACCAGATACCCCACTAATCTCAAACACCATCACTCAAAAGTTCCCAAATATCTGTCTAAGCTGTTGGCCCCCAACATCAGCGTCATCTGCTCCAATCCCCATGATCATGTGCTGCAGTGACCCACAATATCTTCCCCTACCATCCCAACCTTTCCGATCACTTGCCTGAACCCTCTAGGCCACACTTGGAGTGTTTGTGAACAGTCTTGAGTCCTTCACCTAAAATGAGGAGGGAAAATCATTTAAACCTACTGAATATTGAAAGGGCTAGATAGATTAGGTGCAGAGAGAAAGTTTCCTGTAGTGGGGTGTCTAGCATCAGAGGGCACAGCCTCAAAAGAAGGACATCCCTTTAGAATAGGGTTGATGAGGAATTTCTTTTGTTTATAGGATAGTGAATTTGTGGAATTCATTGCCATGAACATCGATGGAGGCCAAGTCATTGGGAATATTTAAAGCGTGTTTGATAGATCCTTGATTAGTAAGAGTTTCCAAGGTTATGGGGAAAAGACTGGAGAAGGGATTGAGAGGGGGAAAAGTCAGCCAAGATTGAACAGTGAAGCAGACTTGACAGGACCAAATGGCCTGATTTCCAATGTCTTATGGTCTTAGGTTCCTCTTTGAACATATTGATCTATATTGATATAAGAGATTCATATTCTTCTGAAATTCTTGTTCTTCACAGATATCCATGAAAACAGAAGAGTGCCCCAAAGAATGAGAGACAATAAAAAGTTAGAACCCAGAAGCCCCCACTACTTCCCCCTCCCACACATAAGCAGCAACAAAGCAATGATCCTCCCCTCCCCACTCACTTCAGCAATAAAGCATCAGCACCCACCACCCACCAGGCAAGCAATAACAAAGCACCTGAGAGAGACCATGATCTGCAGTACAACAAAAACTAATCATTCACCTGGCAACACGACATACCACAGGGTCTCTCTCTCCCCAGTAAAGGTCCAGACAGGTGAGAGGGGAGGTATAACAAAACAACTCGCTGATTTGCGATGACCAAGTCTGCCGGGTTGCTGTTCTTTCCTGAGTTCTCCCCCGACAGCCGAAATGTTGTTCCTGATGTTCCAATTACTCCCGCGATGCTTCAGTCAGCGGTGTTGTGTGTGTGTGTATACAACTACATATCAAATAAATAAAGGCACACACTCAGAAAAAGTTACCTGATATATTCACTCTGCAGACGGAGCAACAAATCAATGTGCATGTGTAAGTTATCAGTCAATAATTAGTGCTAAGGGTGCATTGCATTAATACGGAAATATCCGTATATTACACTTCCTTCCCCTTTAGGTTAATGTAAAACTGTATATGTACAAAACATTCAATTTCCCTTTTCATAATCCATATTCCCTATAAACATGCTTTCACAATAATGGTCCATAACATCAGTATACTAAAGATTCAGTTGTTTGGGTGGCACTCTGTTTCTTTAAGGATCAGGTTTAGCTGGTGTCTTGTCAAAGACAAATTTCTCTGTTGCAGGTGTCACATTGCTGTTAGTGACATGATCATCACTGAGAGGAAAGTCTGGTGACTGTAAGGAGTCTGTATTGTTGGATGCAGTCGACTCAGGTGTGCTCTTTGGCTGAGCATCCAGTATCTGGTCCACATGATGTCTCCATGTATGATATCCAACATCTGCTAGGATTCCTGTCCAACCTCGAACTTCCTTGCTGATTTATTTGGCAACTGGCTGAACTGTTTATACAGTACTTCCTTCTGTAGATCTAGTTTCAGGAGGTCCATGTGAGATCTCAAATTCCTGCTCATGAACAGCACTGTCGTTGCATGAACGGAGTTCTGATACACAAGGAAGTTGTCCATCTTATGCTGTAGAGAAACATCCACCTTGTCCATAGCTTTAATAAACTTCTTGAAGGTTTGGATAAACCTTTCATCTCACCCATGCATTGCTGGGTGTTGAGGAGCTGACTTGAAATGTCTGATGTCATTTTTCTTCATGAACAGTCTGAACTCTTCTGACATGTATTGTGGTCCATAGTCACTCACAATTTGTTTAGTAAGCCACCTCCGATGAAGATAGAGTGGAAATGGACTTTTCTGATGTGGTTGTCTTTATTGGTATGACCACCAGCCACTTCGAAAGAGCATCCACAGCAATCAGAGACATGGAGGTAATGAGTAGCGCAGCAAAGTCGATGTGTACTCTTTGTTGTGATGTTAACAGCCACTCCCATGCTTGTAATGGTGGTGCATTTTGAGCTTTTTGGCATTCTGAATAGCTTTTGGTCATGTCTTCAATCTTTCTATCTATTCCCGGCCACCACACGTAGCTCCAGGCAAGACTCTCCATCTTGACTGTATCCATGTGTCCTTCACATTTAGATTCTCTAACACTCCGGTGCGTAGTTTAGAGGGAAACACAACACAAGATCCATGTATCATTGTTCTTTGACACACAGACAGTTGGTCTCATCTCACTGAGAACTCCTCACAGGATTACCGTGAGCTGGCCATCCTTCTATGGTGTGATGTCATAGACTTTGGACAATGTTGGGTCATTCCTTGTTTGAATTTCAGAATTCATTACTGGCAGCTGGTCTACCGATGCCGTGTGCCAGTATGAAGATTTTTCTTCAGTTGTCTACAGTGAAAGACATGACAAGCTGTCAGTATTGCTGTGTTGTTTCATACCCTTGAACTCTATGTCATAAGACTGGCTCCTAGGAATTGTGCCCAAGATTGCAATCGGGTAACGGTCATCACTGGGTTCCCTTCCTGGGATTGAAAATGGACACAAGGGGCTGGTGATCTGTCACTACAGTAAACTTTTGTCCACAAGAGTAGTGGCAGAACTACTTTACTCCCCATACTAGTCTAAGGGACTCTCGGTCAATCTGTGTGTAGTTGCATTCTGCACTTCTCAGTGATCTTGAAGCAAATGCAATCGGACATTCAGATCCATCTTTCATAATGTGTAACAAAATGGCACCAATGCCATAAGGGCTGCATCGCATGCCTGTCTGATGGGCAAGGATGGGTCATAATGGGTGAGCAGCTCATCTGATGTTATTAGTTGCTTTGTTTCCTTGAATGCTCTTTCACTTCTTTCTGACCACTCCCACGTTGCGCCTGTATGTTCAATGGGTGCAGCACTCTAGCAAGATTTGGAAAAAAAACTGGTGGTGGTAGTAGTCTACAAGGTCCACGTATTACCCAAGTTGTGACACATTTTTTGGTTTGGGTGCCTGCAACACCCTACCAATCTTCTCTTGTGATTTGTGTAAGCCATGCTTGTCAAAAACATGTCCACAATATGATATTTAATTTATGGAAAACTCACACTTCTCTCTCCTTGCACACAGACCACACTCACTCAGCCTGGTAAGGACTTTACCAAGGATCTGGAGGTGTTCCTCATCATTCTTGTCAGTCATGATGATGTCATCAAGGTAACATTGTGTTCCCGGGATATCTTGGAGCACTTGGTTCATTGCTCTTTGTCAATTTGTGGAGCTGATGTGATACCAAAGTCGAGACGATTATACTGGAACAGTCCCTTGTGAGTGTTGATTGTGAGGAACTTCCTACTTGACTCTTCAATCTCTATTTGTAAATAGGCTTAATCTTTGAAAACCTTCCTCTCTGCCTGTCAAAGTTGAAAAATATTTTCTATTCGTCACAGAAGATACTGTATGGTACACAGCACAGGGTTAATGCTCACCTTGAGGTCCCTGCATATACAAACATCTCTGGCTTTCACTTTCTTGGTCACCGAGACAATAGGTGTGACCCAATCTTTCCACTCAACCTTGGAGAGGATACCAGATGCCTCCAAGCTCTGAAGTTCAGTATCCACTCTAGGACATAGTGCATAAGGACTGGATGCACCTCATGGAATCTTGGTGTTGTTGTTTCATCCAGCTCAATTCTGGATTTCATGCCTTTGAGTTTACCAATCCCCTTCTCCAACTCATTAAGCAGCTCTGGTTAGTGCTACCATTTGGGCTGCAGTTGTCTGTTGATGTCACAGTAAGAGCTTTGACTGTGAGCCAGTCTAGTTGGTATTTTCTCAACCATTTATGTCTGGACAGTGCTGGTCCTCCTCTTTTCAACACAAATCTCTAAATGCCACATTTTACCTCCATATGTCACACTCACTTTCAGTTTGCCTTTTGGGAGATACTTTTTTGCCTGTGTAGGTATTTAGCATCACCAAGGTCTTTTCTAATGGTAGCTTAGAAAACAATCTGTTGTAGTCAGCATCTGAAATTATAGACAACACTGACCGTTTCCAGCTTCATTTTCAGTTTTACACCAGAAACATCTGTTGTGATCCATATGATATTGCGATCTACTTCGTTAATGCTATATAGTTCTAGGCATAACAGCTTATCTTTATCAGACTCTGTCTTGTCTGATTCAGTTTCACATTCAGTCACTTTATGCATTTGTGTAATTTGGGGTTTGAAACTTTTCAATCGGTGTGGATTTTTCTCTTTAATTGTGCTTTTTGTCTGACTTGTAAACTCTCTATGTGCACTTGTCTTTGATACTTTCTGTGACCTTTTTCTTTGTACCAACAGTCAATTGCATCATGGGAGGATTTGCCCCATTGATAAAATTTTTGGCTTTTTGCACCATTCAGGGATATTTTGTGCTTTCACATTCTAAATACTCTTTCTGTAGTTCCACCGCATCCTTTGCTGCAGTCTCCAACGATATTGCAATGAATGCCTGTTCTAAGATTAGGCCTCTTTCTGACAGTAGCCTCTTGAGTGCTTTGACTATGCATGTCACATACAAGTCTGTCCCTTAAAGTATCAGAAAGTCCATCTCTAAAGTCACAATATTAGGAAACTTTCCATAGTTCTATGATGTATTCAGAAATGTTTTCATCCTTTGACTGGTTCTTTTTGTGTAATCTAAATCTCTCAGCTTTTACTAGCAGTTTTGGGCTCACATGATTTTGCAAAATTGCAACAATTTCGTCAAACATCTTGCTGGCTTTTCAGGAGTTACTAAGTTGTGTAAGAGACTGTACATTCCAGCACTCATTCAGCTAAGAAGTGTGGCGACTTTCTTTACCCCATCCATATCGGTAGCAATACAATACAGTTCAATTCTCTTGATTATACAATACCCAGCTGTCATTAGCGCTATCAAATTCATCAACTCTCCTGACTAAGGCCATCATCATGTTATTTTTACATTAGCTTTGCTCATTGTGTGTCTCTCACTGTCACTCACACAACAGTTTCTGTCTTTTCTGTCACCATACTTGTTCAGTTCATTCTGTCTTTCTGTCTCTCCCTTACTTCGAATTCTATCATTTTGTAACTGTCAGTACAGTTGGTGATCTCCAC